>NW_025060576.1:0-5950 GCF_019279795.1 Protopterus annectens
AATAAAGGGAACCCACAAATAAAAGGGGAAAGAGGACACATCTGTCAGATTTTCCTATTCAAACAGAACCTATCAAAGGGGAACCCCCATTTTAATTTTCACTTCTGATCCCCCATATATCCTTTTAAACATTTTATTGTGTCAGAGAATGCAAATGCTTACATTGCCCTAACATCTCAGGTTACTGTGTCAAATACATTTTCTGCATTAACAATCACCAGCAATTGTGGTATTTTCTTATATTCTGCTTCCCTCTGAATCATTATTGTTCTGTTAATGTTGTCAGATGTTTGCCTCAACTTCACAAAACCACACTGATCAATATCTATTAATTTTGTCATAACCTTTGCTATTCTTTTAGTCATTACAAACAAACTCTTTATATTCATGGTTTAGAATTGAAGTGGCTATATAAGCTGGATCTGAAGGGCTGTTACCATTGTTAGTATTACAGCCACCACAGGTTTCTTCCAGGATGTTGGTGCTTCTCCCACTTTTAAAATAATGTTAAACAAAACCTTCCAGTTCTTCACTCCCTGCTTCCCAGCTTCCACAGGAATACCAACTATTCGTGGAGACTTTCCTGGAGATTGGTTATACTTCACCATTTATATCTAATCTCCTCCTATCTTAACTGTTAGTTGTTGAGCTTTATCTACTTCTAACCTCAGCATATTTAAGCCTTCCATAAATATTTCCATTGTTTTCTTTTTTTTCCCCACCTCCCTGTTTTACAGAAATTTTCATAAAATATCTCTACAGTAATTCTGGTTATTTTTCTTGTTATAGGCTAAGTTTGGCACAACCCTTCATACTTTCTGTTGCCTAAGTATTTCTGCCAAAAGTTACATACATGCACCCATTAATGTTTGGCAACTTAATCCCTTATACAGTTTTTTTTCTTATCATCAGCATTTAAACTATGGCACATTTTATAAGATTTTTTGTTTTAATAAAAGCCCCCCAAAAGAAAAACACCACAGAAAACTGCCATAACCCATTAATTTAATACAAACTCACAATGTACATTTCCAAACAATGACGTTTAATGCTCCTAATAGGAGCATTCGTGCCAAAATAGAGAGCTTCTAATACAGGCCCTAATTAACCTGAAATTGAGGTTATCCATGCTAAGATGCACGTTATTGTCTGTGCCTCTACTTACACTAACTGGTGCCTGTTCTTTTTTTTTTTCTTTTTTACCTCCCAATGTAAAAATAACATGCATGTGTTCAGAAATCATTCATTTTTAGCTTTGAAAAAGCTGATATTTTGTCTTTTTAATTTCTGCAGCTCATTCTTGGAACAAAAGAAAAAAAATAAAAATGTAGTCCTCAGCTGCAGCTAGAAAGACAAGCTGAAACATTTATCGCTAAAAGGAAAAACTTTCATTATATATGGTGTTCAGTTACATTAACTTGTTTCTAGTTTAAATTTATTATTATTTCAAGCTACCGGCCTTTAATCCAGACATTTGCCAATGCAAAATTAAGAGAAAAACATACCAGCTCTACATATATTATGTGATCTGTGTACTTTTTACATCCCATCCTCATCTACATCAACAACTCATGACTACAGTCTATTAACTTAAACATGTTTTCTAACTTCTTCTCTTTTTGCACTGTAATGCCTACATTTCTAATATCGCAAAAAAGAGAGAGAGAGAAGAAAAAGCATATGCTTCATTTTAATAATTTTATCACATACTACAACTAAAAATAGAATTTACTATAAAATATGCAATTTATAATGAAATGCTTTGAGAAATACTGCTAAGAACAGAAATCGTTTTACTATAAAGTTAATTTTTCCTTCTTTTCCCTTCCCAACGGATCCTTTCAAACATTAATGACATGATGTGAAGCAACTGCTTCTCAATTCCCTACAAGTTAAAGTCAACAAAGGCCTACTCTTTCCACTTATTCTACACAGCCATATTTAACAAGTGCAATTCATGCTTTGCAGTCTTACATGTATTTACATCTTTTCATTTCTGTGTTGCTGATCATCTCCTGTTTACCTCCATCTCCCAAATCCAAATTCCGCTTCATTTCCAATGTAAACCCACCTTCGGTCAACTCCTTGAGCTTTTTTGAAGTCTCTCATTTTCCTTTGCAACAATGGAAAGGTTTCACCGCAAACCTCTCTGTGTGCTTTATTATCAGAAGAATGAAAAGCAGAGTTCCCTTTGGCGCGGATGGCTTGGATTTTGTTGGACAAAAATTTGCATTTTCTCCTTGGCCTGTTCTGCATCAAAATGACTGATCCTCCATGAAAAAAATATCTCTGAAGACAACTGATACAGCAACTTGAATGTCAACATCTGCCTCTTGACATTCCATGATTACAAGAATAAACTGGTTTTATACTGGTGTGCTGTGGATAATCATTTTCCACAAACACGCTTACCGTCAGCCAACTTTTAGTATTCTTTGCCCTTTACACTACTCTGTCAGAACCAACTCTTTCTGCTGGTCAGTGTGCATTTTCACCAATAAAGATCTTGGCTGCTTCATGTCCTGATTTTGGAGCATACAAATGGTGTGCTCTTTTCAATTAACAGTTCCTGATGTGGAATATCAGCCTGTTGTGCTCATAAAACTAGTACAGTCTGTTCCTTTCAGTTTCTCTGGCAGCAGAAAAATTTCTATATGTTCTTGTCCTCCACTTCTACCATTTTTGAAATATAGAAAAAAACTGCTATATTCCTCCACGTAGACAGATTCTTATAATTCCAAAACGAAAAATACCCACCTAATATTTTAATACAAGTAAAATTCAGCACAAGAAAATAAATAAAACAAAATCACAGTATAGCAACAAAGTCTGTCTTCAAACCAACAGAAGGATAAGTGCTTTCGCAGTGCCTTCTTCAGATCCTGTTGGTTAGCAAAACATACCCATTTTTATTGAGTAACTAATCACCAAATCATTTCCTTAAATTCTGCCTCTTTTTAACACCAGCCTTAAAGGAACCACACCATTAAATCCAGGGTTGGCTTACCTGCTTGCAAGTCTGCAATCCATTTGGTTTCTGCTATTCAGTTTTGCTCACTCCATCACCTCCTCTAGTACTAACATGGATCCTTTCCATGATAAAAAAGAAGAACTTGTGTCCAAGATGTTCCTGTACCTGATGTGCTAATGCATTTGTTTGTGTACAGCCAGCCTAATGCTCACTATAATAACATAATATTCTTTTCTTAAACTGTCTACTACTGCTTTTCATTTTCATATGAATGCTGTGCAGCTACCACATCTAGATATATACAATATTCTTCACTTTGCAATCCACTTAGGTCCTCAGTTTGCATTCATGGCCATTTACTGATGCTAAAACAGTTACTGCTGTCTATATAGGGGCACTTTACCTTTACAGGAAAAGCCAAATTGAGATACAACCGTACAGATTAGTCTCTTCAAGTTCAGTTTGCTCTTAAAGGTAAACCTTGAGTTTCTCCTATCATGGACTACAGCCATCTGTCATCAAAATTTTCCACTGTCTTAATCTGTACACATGAAGTGTCATTGCTATAAGTCAGCAAACATTTCCTCTACACCATTTCTCTCGCTCTGTATTTCATCACTGGAGTCTTCTTGAGCAATTTAGTACTCAGCCAGCCTTTTCTTCATTTTGATCTTGGATTTTTGCAGTTTTATCAACTCATCTGAATAGCCATTTAAAGCATCTTTTTTTCCTTGTTTTTATTTCAGTTGGAATACTCCTTTAGTGTTTAATTTATATTAATCAGCTATTATTTGACTTTTTTTCCCTCTAGATTACTGGAAACCATGTCTTGCACCAAAGCTGTAATTCAAACTGCTTTTTTGCTGAAGAGCTGCAGGATTCTTCCCAGTCTGCAATTTCTCTTCACGTTTTCTACAGGATCTTCATTCAGACTCCCTTGGTTTCTTCTTTGCTAGCATCCAAGTAGTACATTTACTAGTCAGTAATGTAATTTTACTCAAGCTAGCAATTAAACTGGCTGTTTCTCAGTTTCTGTTTTCATACTGAAGTTAAGCTGATGATCAGTGTGCAACAATCTCTGATGTCCTCCTTTCCTCCCAAACTAAAGCCTACCTTTCCCTCTTTCCCTTGTTGGTCCTTCTGCTTAAACAAATTTGCTTCCTCAACAAGAATACATGCTTGCTGCACTAGTTTCTGTTGCACATTGAGAACGACGAGTGAAACAGCTACTTTACAAACTTTAAAATCTTGCCATTTTCCTCTAATTTTAGAAATCTTTTTGAATGAGAGCTAAGTAATATATCTTTATTTAGAGTACAGTCAAGCAGCTGCCCGCTCTAAAAATCCTCTGGCCCTGACTACACCCAAGCATGCCTTCTGAGTACAGCACCTTTTGTTGTTGCTGTTTCGCTACAAGTCTCACTCAAATCAGATTTACACTTTTCTACATGCTTTCCCAGCTTTGAAGGCTGTTTGGGTCCATTTGCATACCCTTTCTCTCAAGGATTCATCTCTAATATTCATAGTCAAATCTTCAATATGCACAAGGATCTCACTTCATCTTTTAACATCATCCGGGAATTAACAAGCACTGAAATACCAGTATGAAAAAAAAGTAGTAAAGTTGAAAAGAGAAACAGGAATCTTCTGCACCAAGGGATGTAGAATCAATCCACTATAAACTCATTTGCTTGCTGAAATGAGACAAACAGATGCCACATTCTCCCATGTTGTATACAGGTTAGTTTTCAACTATATTTCCCTCAGAAGAGACTGACCAGACAGCATTCTCTTAATCATCAGTTCCATGACAGGACAGGATTGCATCTTCATTAAAAGAATCTGACAACGCACATGCAAGTTCAGTGGCACAACAGATAGCACTTGCCTTTGGTGTAGAAGGCTGTGGGCTCTATTCCCACACCAGGAAGATCAACTGTTGTCAGTGAAATGCAGCATAACGGGGTGCTGCCTTCCTGAGTACGCCAGGCTTTGAATGAGACTTTAAACTGGTGCCTCATTTGACTGAGGTGGTGGTAGCTCAGATGGACATAAAAGACCCCATGGCAATTACTGACAATAGAAGGGGATGTTCCCCAATGGTCCTCTGGTCTCCCCTGAAAAGTGGCTACTTGTCTAATGGGACTAACCCAGTCAAAGGATTAAAAAAAAAATATATATATATATATATATACATACACACTCACACACACACACACACACGTGATACTCTTGGTAAGTGAACAGCTGTAACTGCTTGTCCAAGTCTGTGACCCATGACCAGAGTGAAATCACATTTCTGAATATGGGTATGGGTATGGGTATGTGCTACTCTGCATAGTCACATACCACACACCACAGTACTGCTGCCTGAACAGAGTGGTTCTAGTTGGTTGGGAGGCACACTGCAATTAATTCTTTCTGCACAGCTTTGATGGCAAGAAACAGTGCCATTAACTCCGATGACTGATTTATTGGCACTCAATACTGCAACATCCTCTGTCAGACATTAGTAAAGACATGGCTACAATAAGAACAGGACCAAGCTGAAAAATGTGGAAACAATCCACCACTCTACAAACCTAATTACAAGTGTTTTGCACCAAAAGTAAGTCCAGGAATGCATAATGGCTTTGTAGTTGTCAAGCAGTGTTCACTACATGGATGACAAGATTATTATAATTTATGCAAATAGAACTTTGAAGAACTGTGGTTATGAGGATATGAAGCCCATGGGGATCAGAACCTGGAAACCGCTGTGAACTCAACTCAGGTTACTAAGGCAATGACATCCAGGGTCCTTCATGCATGGAGAGTACAACAGAAACTAACCAATATTTAACTCTTTCCATACAAAGGCAATCCACTAAACTAGAACCATAAAGAATGTACAGCTGTGTACACTTACCATAAATGTAGATGTTCGAGTGTAGTCACTGTTGCAGTCATTACATTTGAGTAATTTAGGTTTTGCCAAAC
>NW_025060577.1:0-5509 GCF_019279795.1 Protopterus annectens
ATTTATTAATACAACCAATGACACTTAGGTTGATGCTTTCTGATAAAGGTGAGGTCGGTTTGTATGAATACATGAATGGTTGTAACAAAGATGTACCCCGATTCATGAAGCTTGGTTTACACAGCATTAGCATGCGTGCTAACCGCAGATGTAGACGCAGCAGAAGCGCCAAATGCATATTATCAGCGCCACAGCCACGCATAGGAAACGAGCTTAAGTGCTAGGACGGTCGGCGTTAACGGAGGCATGGAAATGTCAGCCGTCGACGGCAACCTGAAATGCTTGAATATAACAATTTGCCTGCAATAGTAATCACACCCGTCAGTGCGTCCACGGATACTGAAACATATGCAAAGATGAAAGATGTTCTTATGAATATTAAAATTAAGAAGCAAAGAATGCACGGTAGGGAATATCGAGTCTCCATCCCTCTAACAAAATGACATTGGAAATCGTATGCCCAGATCTAATGCAGTGTAGACAGTTATACCAAGTTGAAGTGAATGCATCATGTTACATGCCGCCAATAGCTACGCCTGTTCAATGGTCAGGGTTACCAGCTGTCCCATTGTCAGGGATAGTACACACAAGCAGATGTCCATACTAAAACCACGATAAATGTAAATATCTAGCTTACTCATAAGGACAGAATTATATCCCATATCGCATGTAATAAGTCACATACAATAGGTATGTCCATAGTACATACCACATGTGACAAGAAATAGAATAACAAGAAAATGAAACAGAAGGAGCATATAACCAGTTACAAACAATAAGCTAACATGTAGGCAGAAAGGAAAAGTATTATCTAAGAAAAGCTGGACCGCGGGTATGTAAGAAGGTCCTGTAAAATCAGATTTAATGGGAATATATCCCATCCTGGACATATGAAAAGGTAGCACCCACCAATGGTCAGAGCATAATAAAACTGCCTATATGTGGTCCAAGCTGTACTTGTCAGGATGTGTCACAGTTGAACGGGTATTACCCAGGTGTACCAACCATGTCATGAAAGTTATATGGGCGCAAATTTACAAAAGTGATGTACAGCATGTGGAAGGTGAAACATGTTAGGATAGTCTACACAACCATACAGGTACCTGACATATGTAGTGCATGCGTAGTGTTCCTTGACCAGGTTGGGCGGCCATCAACCAAAGAAGTGATGGATGGAGTGGTTGTGAATATGTGTGTGTGTGGGGGATGGGTAATGGTATAATCCACAAAAGGTGAGACTGTGATGGATGCAGAATAGGTGAACTGGAGGTGTAAGGAGGGAGCAGCTGGGTGAATCAGAAAGAAACACAAAGAACAAGTATACACATCTGCAATACAACCTAATAGGCCATACCAGAACACAATCACCACAAACATATGGATATTAAAATGTGTGATACAAATGTACAGAAATGTCACCGCACATACCTCCACAGAATGGTCTGATGGAATCAGCTCATCCAAATGCAACACACCTGGATGCATAATTAACAATCATCCTCCACAGCATCATGCCAACCCGCCCCCATACCTGAACGCCCACCAACCAGCCATAGTTACTCGGCCTACCAGCTTGGCGCAGCCATATTCACACATAGTGACCACTACTCATATATGTAGTGGCAGTGTCACTCCTCAGGCAGTGTCAGGATTGCACCTGGTGTATCCTTGCATGTAAACCCAACACATTTTCGTAAAGCCAAAAGAATGGACGGTATTGTCTTGTTCAATTTTTTGGATATCCCCATGGGATAAGTAACCTGTGTAAACATCAGACTGGGTATCATGACACACGCCCAGTCCTGTAGACATCTGGCACGTTGTCGTGCAGTAGTGGTGCACGACCGTCCAGCCTCAGATGGTCATGCGCATAACTCACCACGAGGATCAAACACCTGCCCGACGACGCTTCCACATGAATAATCAAGAGAATATATTAAAACACATTCACATAGTGGCACTTGGAAATAGGGTGATTAAGGTGTTGACGTAAACAGGGTACCTCCTGACCCACTGTGTGAGGGACAGTCACTGTTTGGGGTAGGTGTACCTGACCAACAATGATACAATGGCAAATATCCTGTGATTGTAGGAATAACTATAACATACTTCATGTAACAGTTGCCTAAAGCAGTCATGTTAAGCAACTGACATAAAATATGTAAATTCATACAAGAAACAGACCAAGCAACTAAAGTGCTAAAGGAATAGGCTCTGTTGTGAAAATATTGAATGTTTAAACCCTGCACTGACCGTGGGCATGTTGGGCTCAAAACAACCTGGTGTCTCCAGAATATATCCCATCCTGTTCATATGAATATGTGGCGTCCCTACCAATGGTCAGAGCATTCAAGACAATAACTGGCCAGCTCTTAATCACTCTCACAAAGCTAAAAGACCTTTGGAGTGTAGCAAGGTGTTGAATGAGAATGACTAATGACAAGAATTAAGAGTAATAGACGACGAACTGGCAGAAAATAAGTAGTAATGCATGTCTCAGAAATCTTGTCAACACGCTCCAAGTTAATAGTACTAATATTGTAGAAGTGTCCTGCGATTGTCCCTGATTTGTTACTGCCTTGTCCCTGTCACTGTTGAAATTAGTCCCGAGTACCACAGAGTCCGCACACATATGTACACCAACAACCGTCACATTTGTTGACAGAACTATTGCATACTTGCAGGAATTACAAGTGATGTCCAGAATAATATTCATCGATATATGAATGAATGGTAGTCAAATGAAGGAAACACCAGTGGAACCCCCCACCCTGTATTATGTAGTGTGGAACCACCCTCACCCCATATTATGCGTAGTGCCAACCTAATAATGTGTGGTCAGAGGTGCCCAACCCCGCATCTGTAAACACAGGTGAATTTCTCCTATCGACCAACTTCGTCCATGTGCCACGCCTGGATATTTGAACAGGTACAGGGCAGTTCCAGTCACCAGTCGGACAAGTTTAAACCGGACCAGCACATGAACACCCTGGACAATCAAACACACGGATGTACCTGTGACTATAATGTGGTTGGAGTTCTAACATTCCAGAATGAGTAGACATGCAGCACGGTCCAGAGCAGGTAAATAGGGAATGTCGGGTGTAGTACTCAGTGGTTTTCCCCAGCAGGAGAATGGATGTCTGCTGTGTAAGTGAAGTGGTGAGGCATATGTTAGGGTAGTTATAAACCATGGGTACATATAAATGAGGCAGAACACCAATAGTGGTGGTTAGAGCATCCGCCCAACGAAAGGCATTCCCGTTTATACCACTATAGCACATATCAATTAATTGTGTAATGAATGCCTCTGTGCTAAAATAACATTTAAACATGTAGCAGAACGCGTGTTTCGAAGGAGGTCAGTTAACCGGATTCCATCAGCCTCAAAGTGGAAAGGTCATAAGAATAAGGCACATGTAAGCACAAAGAAGTAAAGTATGCAAAACATATGTAACTCACAATAAGGAGATGCAAGTGTGCTCAAGGTGTAAGCAAGCAGCTTTAAAGTATCAAATGTATGTTGTTTTGGTACAACAAAATTTATATATATATATATATATATATATATATATATATATATATATATATATAGATGTGTGTATAGATAAATATCTACAGACATAAAAAGAAATATGCAATTATATATATATAAATATATATATATATATATATATATATATATATATATATATATATTGAACGCCGTAAAAGACCTAAAGCATACATAAGAGTTGTGAAGGGAATCTAGAGCAACTACAGCATTATAAAGTGCTTGCAGCGTGAGTTTCAGATAAAGCTGCACAAGTGAGTAGAGCACCGCTTAACACACCACAGAGGCAGGGTTGTTCAGTGGCCATAATATTGTTGAAAAGCAGTGCTCATTATACACAGACTTAATGTAGTTCAAGTTATGACCACCTACACTTGTAACTCCTTAAAATTGTTCATAATCCATAACATCAGGGAAAGGCATGTATGTGCAATTATAAAGGGAGAGGGAGACCCTGTGAATACATGAGGCGGTACAAAATGTGTAAGAAATGGCCCTCAACGTTTGGAGAGAGAGGGCAATGTAAAGGTGTGTCATGGCTGCGATATCAGGTGGATAATGGCTGCTACACGTGGAAACCTCCAACACGGCACTGGAGAATCTATGGCTGGCGCGGCATTATTGACACAGAGTGCTAGGTTGTTTGTGCTAAAGCGTAATGGGAGGGGCCTATGGAGGTCAGGCCAGTACGAGGTGCGCATTCCCCAGCCAGAGCTGCTCATGGATACACGCGAATGGGTGTGTACTGCTAGCTGAGGTTGCATCAGGGCTGGCAGCCCAGCATGTAAAACGATTCAAGCAACCATTACGGACCGGAGTTCTGCTGTATAATTCCCCAAACCAGGAAAAGCTGAAAGACACAACCACATGCAGACATCAATATTGACGCATACCCTCTGTGTGTAACACAAGCACTCCATTTAATATTAACATAAATAATATGAATGTGCACAGAAACACAGTAGCAGGAATAATAGGCTGTGCATATGAGAAATTGTTCAAATGACACTGTATCACATCACACTTATCAGCAGTACTCCAGACATGAAAAACATGAGACATCTGTCCGCTGTATAATGTGCTGTATTCTAAGGTTAACCGGAGTGAAGTGTCGGGTGTCATAATGACTGGGTTACAATAGTATGTTGTTGAAGCAGAGATAAAACCCCACGTTATCTGTAGGTAGGTATGTCCAGGAAATGTATTGGTTAACGGACACACAGATGTATATATACAAAATATATATATATATATATATATATATATATATATATATATATAGATATATATATATATATATATATATATATATATAGATATATATATATATATATAATATAATATAATATATATATATCATAAATATATATATATATATAGATATATATATATATATATACATATATAAATATATAATATATATATATATATATATATATATATATATAGATATATACACACACACACAAACAAATATATATATATATATATATATATATATATATATATATATATATATATATATATATATATATATATATATATATATATATACACATACAACAGTTATTGATATATACACATACACATAAAACAAATATATATGTCATTGTAGATATACACATGTACTTAACTAGGTCATTTTACAGCAATTACGGGTAACATATGTTTAGACCATGCATATGTTACTGGGAGGTCCAATAAACAAACGTTTACCTTCCACACCACCCAGCTAGGCTGATCAGACATACAGACAGGCAATAAAGATAAATACACTGCTGCTGTCCAAAACACCGGCAGGAAAATACCAGTGGGAGAGATCTGCAAGTTCTACACTTTAAACATGGAAGGTCCCTTGGGACACAAAATCACTCTATGTGCCCGGTTATGGGAAACAGGATGTAGGTGTACATGGAACAGTGGTTGTGCAAGTGAAAAACACATGGGTTGAAAACA
>NW_025060578.1:0-4841 GCF_019279795.1 Protopterus annectens
CAATTTACTTTAATAGTTTGACGTTCTTTACCCCATTATTTAATTTTTCCCTTAGTCAAGGCTAATACCCTGCCATATAAAAAAGATTTTAGAGTACCCATGAAGCATATTTATATTTATGTTACCTTTATGAGTAGAAACAAGAAAATGCTAAATTTAATCAGAAGCTATTGATTAAAATCTTTCAACATAGTTATGTTTGTAATAAAAGCCCAAACTCTATGTAAAATGAAATACAAATAAAAACTAAAGCACATCAACTTATGCAGAAGCCATTGTTTTAATATAATCAAGCGCTTTTGTTCCTAGTTAATATGTAACTTCAGCAGAAGTCACTGACATTATTTCCTTTTCCTTACATAGCATTTAAACAAGTCACATGATCTTACAAAATCCTCACATTCTACAAATAAATAAATCAGTATTTAATGATATGCATACCTAAAAAAGTCTCAAACATTAAAAACTTTTACTATTAAAAAGCATTCACACATGAAAAACATTGGGCAGGATTCACGAAACCTCTGTGTAAGAGTTAGCAAGTCTTACACGGAGGCTGCAGTTAAACAGTGTGATGTCAGCATGCCATGCATATTCATGAGGGCATGCTGAATCACACCCTAGGCTAACACGGTCCATGTAGGAAAGTAGGGGGCGTGTCCACACAGCGAGTCCTGCAAAGGGACACGCCCACAAAAGAATCACAGTCCCGAAAGAAAACACCCACAAGCGAGTCCGCGGAAATGTCAAGAAGCACAACAGCACACATGCCCCCACAGACTATAAACCCAACTGTAAAACGTAAAATCAACAGTTTAATTTTTTTTATAATTTCAAAAATGTTTGCCCGTAATTGCTTTTGCGGTGTGCCCTTCGCTCAGTGACAGTTAGCACTCATTGGAAAAGCATATAAGATCTAAATATGTAAATTAAGCCAAGTAGCAATAGCGTAGCGGTAGAGACGTCGGACAAAGAGGAGGTAGTCATGGTTCGAGCCCCAACAACATCATTTTCTATTTTTAGTGAAATAAGCACAAAACAATCCCCTGACATATATGTATATATATATATATATATATATATATATATATATAAAACTATAATTTAAGTAAAATGTAATGAAATGGGCCATGTTTTTTTGAAGAAATCTGACAGAATAAAAAAAGAAATTCTATAAGTGCCCATAGCTGAGCAGCGCTCTAACAAGCTGAGTATGATTGCCCGCAGGTGACCAATGGTTTAACAGGTGTAATATGAGTGCCCGGAGTTGAGCAGCGCTTTAACACACTGAAACTGTGTGCCCATAGTTGAGCAACATTTCTCATAGCGTAATATGCGTGCTCATAGCCAAATAATGCGTTAACCAGCTTAACCTGTTTGCGCGGAGCTGCGCAGCGCGCCAACCGGCTTGCCAGCGGGCAACGTTGAGCAACCTGTATCAAAGCCGCCTTTACACAGACACACCTCCTAGCCTGTTTAGACAGTAGAAAAATAAGAAAACAGGAATGCCCAGGCTCGAACCCAGGATACTGTGCATCATAGTCAAAGTACTGAACCACTAAGCCATGACAGCTGTACTGAAAAGTGCAGTATTAGCATATATATAGGAATGAATGGAAATAGAAGCATGACAAAGCAGGTTTTTTTTAAGCTGATGCAATTCCAAAATGGCCAATCACAGATAAGTGCAGGAAAGACGGCATATATAAGCCCCACAGGCGGGAATACACAGCATAACTGATTGTGGAACCTATTTGCAGTCAGGATGGCAGGTGTAGGAGAGGGTAGTCACTTCCGAGCACAGAGGTGGGGTGTTGAAGAGTCCAAATATATGGTTTGGCTCCTAGTCCACGATCATGAGGCTCAACTCATGCAGGGCCAGGTTCTGTGGGGGAGCGTACAAGGCAGAGGCGTGGAACCGGTTGGCATATGATCTCACCAGTGCCACAGGCATACCAAGGACTGGTGAACAGGTCTGTCACCACCATGCGGACTTGAAGAGAAGAAAGCAGGACCAACTGAACCGTTGGATCCAGGAGGCCCGGCAAATGCCCAATGCCTCACTACTAAGTAAGTATCCATGTAATTACGTATGTAAGAAATTATCCTAGCAGATATTATGGAGATGTATGTTCCAATATTACTTTGTTTATATTACAGCTGCAGGTGTGCGTTCTGTGACTTGGCGAGTCTATGGTGATAGGCTGGAGCGGTTGTGCCACCAGGCAGGTTAGTAATTATTTTTCTGTAATTGTTATACAATATAAGTGAGACAGCTTGTAAAAGAGTTCAGTGTAGTTACATATTAATAAAGTTCAAATAACACTAGAAGAAAGATTCTACTAGTACTGTATGATTCGATAAGTGATGCAGCCTGTAATCCAGAAATAAAAATTAAACAAGTCTGAAATAGAGATTTCCCACCTGTATTGTAATATCAGATAACCTGCTGCAGCCTGAAAATTAGTGGTAAACAAGCTAAAAACAATAGACATGTGTCAAATACACCCCTTTGAAAATCTGCCATATGAAACAAGTGAGTCTGTTGGAAAGGATTGTTGTAACCAAGTATGACATGTTAATAACGCCTAGAATAAAGTACCATCTTGAAGTGTAAAAATAAAACAAGTGAGAGTGTGAGAAAGAGGTATGAATCTACCAAGAAAGCTGTTATAACTCTTGAATAAAGTATACTGCAATCAGTACATAATGAAATGAATGAGACAGCCACAACCAAACAGTGAAATGTTTGTAATAAAGTACTGAAGCTGGAATGTGTCTGTCCCACAATTTGGATATGTTGCTGTACCCTTGCAATATGGAGATAGTATGGTTGTATGAAATAATGAACATCCACAGTTGTCTAGAGCCATATAAATCAAATGTAGCAGGATGCTGTACCTGAACACAGCCAGATATGAACGTGTATGAATACAAATGCAATGTATATTAATGTAGCAGTAACAGTCCCATCACCAACATTCCTAAGGTTACATATAGGAAACTGTACTAAGACCTGTAGGGTATATATATCTGCAGCTACTAGAGATGTACAGCATATGTATAAGTAGTTGATGTTGTTAATGAAATATTTCTTCACCCTACCCTATATTCACAAATAATGCCATTCCACAACAAACTGGGTATGTGTATTCACAATTAATTCCTATGGACATTTGTCCTGTTGGTTCAAACATATTTGCACGCACGCTGATGCATGTGCCCTGTTCACATATCCAAACCTGATGGCCTGTTGCCATCAATCAACCCTGCATGCTGTTGGATTGTGCACTGTTGTTCAAAATATGCATGTGTTATGCTTGCTGTTCAATGTTTGGAATTCATGGGTGTTTGGTTAATGGGAATACTGATGCATGCTGTTACAACTAATTTTGAATGGTATTGTTTGTTACTAACCCAAAATGTCATAAAATATTGCTAAACATAGGACAACAGGGAAGGCGGGTTCCAGCGACCACCTGTCCCACCTCCCCCTCGGGCAGTGCACCTGGCACTAGTGCCCAGGCGGAACCTCCTCCGGTGGCCCTTGCCACCTTCAGGTGGAAGCTGCAGGATGGGGTTCCCCTCTGCAAGCATGGCCAGGAGACGTCCACTCACCCTCCAAAGTGTCCGGTCTGTGGTGCATAGTGAGATCAGGCATTCTGTGCTTGAACCCCTATGCCAGCTTGAGGCATGGGTGGCGCAACTCATGGGTGTGCCTGCTGCCCATCCTACACAGCCCCCAGCACAGCCCCATTCTGGGCAGTGAAGGCACAGTGGCAACTGCCCATGGGTGGGGATCTCAGTTCCATTGTTGCCATCTGTGGGCTCATGGGCTGGGTATCCAAACATCCGTCCTCTCAATTGTGTTTCCTCACATGTGTCATACACCGCCCCTGTATGCGTCTTGTTTGTCTTGTCTGCTAACCTCCCCTACCTACCTCCCCAAATATACCTACTTCCTGTACCTCACATTCCACTCTCACCTGAAAAAAAAATAAAAAAAGGGCACTCTGTTCCCGCAAAAAAAATATGCCCCATACATAGCTGCCCATTTTGCAGACATGTCTGCTGGACATGTGAACTGGTAATTACAATTGGCTGTACAACATATTTTGTTGTCCTCTCCCCTCTCTCAGGGGTGGAAGGTTTCAAATTTCACACCAAATTACATACGTATGTACAGCTGTTGCTGATAAAGAAATGGGCAGCTATGGGACTTTCCTACATCCTTCCTGCAAATCCTGAGCTTGTTTTCCTACTGTCCTCCCCTCTTTGTGCCCCCTTTTTCACCACTTTCCTATCTCCCCATTTTCTTTTCTTTCAAAGAAATTATCGATGGTGTGCACGACAGTAAGCACTTTTAAGCAGTTGTGCGTGTGCGCCAGCTAAGCTGGTGTAAGCTGCTGCACATGCGTAGCACCAGAAACCAGCACTAACCCGCTTACAACTGCTTAAAAGTGCCTTAGTCGCTCTGAATGACAAGGCCTGTAGTCTGCTCAGCAGCAAAATAAAATTCCTCTGTCAGTCTAAAACCCAGGTCCTTGGAAACACCAGTCTGCATGACTTACCACTAAGCCATGACTGATATACAAGAACTTTGTGCTGAAAGCAATATATCCTGAAATAGTAGGACTGAATGTAAAGGGAATATAGGAAGGCTATTACACAAAGTTTTTCTGGTATCTTTACTGGCAATTCTTGTGGATTTGTATAACATTAGTGTGAGAAGAGAAACAGCCATGCTAGTCGGTAGCTAGTAGGTAATAATGTGACAGTAGCACCTTGCAAACCACACACACTATCAGAGCGGGATAAACACTGCCATATTTGAATAGGGA
>NW_025060579.1:0-5367 GCF_019279795.1 Protopterus annectens
CCCTGCAGAACTGCAGTGGCAAAGCCTGTTCTTGATTTAGAGTAAAGAGGCAAGTGGGTAATGCTTGCAAAAGTGTGCATTGAATCTCCAAAGTTGCAGCCTAAAAATTTTGCTGGTACCTCTGGAGAAAGGCGAAGTGGCTGCTGCCCTGGCAGAATGTGACCAATGTTCTTAGGCACCGATTTGCCATGCTGTGCATAGTACAAACAAATACAGTGTCTCTATCCATTTTGAAATAGTCTGCTTGAGATAGCCTTTCTTGTGATCCTGCAGCATATGCCACAAACAGTTGCCGTTTTTGAAAGCTTTTGTTTTGTCCAAGTAGGAGCATAGCCAGCCTGTGTATGTCCAAAGAGTGTGGTGAAGTTCCTCCTTTATTTTGGGATTTGACAAAATGGCAAAATGAATGGTTTGCTAAGAGCCACACCGGATAATACCTTGGGCATAAATGTTGGGTTTGTCCCTTAGAGAAACTCCTGTCCAGATGAAAATGCTAAAAGTTCCACTGCCATTATTGCCTGTAATTTGGAGATTCTTCTTGCCAAAGGTCACAGGAGCAGAGCAGTTTCTTTCATGATAAGTATTTTTATAGTCGGCTGTATTGGCTGGCTCAAAAGGAGGTAGTATGAACTTTTCTAAAACAAAGCTGAGGTCCTGCTGCAGGTATCGCCTCCCTTGTGGGCCTTATGTTTTTACCTCCTGAGCCTGCTCCAGCAGTGACAAGAGAATAGGAGGTCTGCATTGTAATGAGCCGAAATGGCAGAGGCATGTGATCTAGCATCTCAGTTAGGTATTGTAAAATCTGAGGAATATTTAAGCAAGTGGTTCAAGTCTCTGTGCCTGGTTCCAAGCACAGAATCTTTCCATTTTTCTGCATATGATTTCTGGTGCTAGGCCTTGGCTTCCAAAAATGACACATCCATAACAGCTTTAGAGAGAGTGTGTGTTCTGAGTGGCTATATTATCTCGCCATGCAGCTAAAGATTTACAAGGTTCTGAGTTGGCTGTGCAGATCTGATTGTTTTGCTGAGTCAGAAGATGAGAATTAGAGGAAAGTCCAGGCTGGGCCTGAGACAAGTTCTTTAGGATTGGGTACAAGTGCTGGCGTGTCAGTCTGGGGCACCAAAATCATTTTGGCTTCTCTGTCTGACTTTTAGGAGCACTTGGGAAGGAGAGGCAGTGGTGGAAAGCAAGTATAAATTGTTAGGGTTTTCCAGCTGAAAGATAGAGCAATCTGTTCTTCCATGCTTAAGTAAGTCCTCAGCAGAATCTTTTGAAGTTGGTAGTTGTGGAGGTGAGGCAAAGAGATCTATGTTCAAGTATCCTCATTTTGTTGTCATGCTGAAGACCTGTGATTTAGTTTCCACCCTGTGAGTCCATGAGGTTTCCGCTTAGTCTGGCCTGTATATTTTCCTGGCGTGGAAATCATGCCCCGGCAGATGTACTGATAGGTCAAAGTTGTGTTCCACAAAGTCATGGCTTGGCCTGCAGATGGGGCAGGAATGTATGCCCTTGCTTGTTTATGTACCAGATAACTGTAGTATTGTCCGCTCTTTAGTAATAGTTGTCCTGGAGGGTAGGGTCCTTGAAGGCTGTTGTGGGCATTTCAGCAGCTGGCATCTCTTTGATTGGTGAAGATGACGGTCCGTATGAGCCACGCCTGAAGTCACATTTTCCTGCCGTGTGCCCCCAGGCATATTCCAATGCATCTGTTGTTGTGTGCTCCGCCTGGCCAAAGTGAAAGCGTCCTGTTGCGGTGACAGGCCAGTGTCTACTCATCAAAACGCCTCAAGCTGCAGGCAGTGTGTATCAGAGCGCTATTGTTTCCAGGCTGTGGCAATGTTGAGTTCCACTTTTTAGGGTACCATTGTAGCTTTCCTCATATGCAGTCTTGCATATGGAATTAGCAGGATGCAAGATGCCATGAAACCCAAAGCCTGCAGAATTTTTCTTGTAGAAGGTCTGCTACATCATTTGAAAGTAATGAGTCAGTTGCTTGTCTGGCAAGGAGAGCAAGTTGTCTGGCAGTTGTATTTAGGCTTGCACCCAGGAATATTATCTCTTGAGACGCACTTGTTTTGATTTCTTTCGCTTACTGCGTACTCCTAGCAAATTAGCAATTTTTCACAAAATGCCAGACAAAGTTGAAGAAGAAATGTCCTGTTCTCGCTTGAATGAGACAGTCGCCCAAGTAAGGATATATTATTTGTATTCTCTTGTCTGCAGAATGTAAATTACCGGTGCCAGGCACTTTGTAAAGACCTAAGTAGTAGATAAGCCAAAGGGCAGCAGAGAATTGGTAATGCATTGAACTAGCTTGAGTATTGGGCTGCATGATTATTGTTCGACTGGAACATGCATGCCTCTTAGGTTCAAAGTCACAAGCCAAGCATTTTGCTCAGCATGGCAGAAGCTGCTGCAAAGTCAATATTTTGAATTTTGGAATATCCAGGAAGGTGTTCAGAATAGATATAGGTTCAGCACTGTGCCCAGGCCTTGTCCTTTCTGGGAACCCAAGAACAGTCTTGAGTAAAAACTTGTCTGCCTCTGCTCTGGCATTTGCTGAATGGCCCATGTCCATGAGGGATGAGACTTGTTTTGTGCCTCTGCCCATTGATTTTTGGCAGATCTGGCCAGCCGCTATTTCGGCAGGAGTATGGAACTTCCCAGCCTCAGACACCACATGTTTAGAACCCACTTGTCCTAAGTTAAGATGTGCCAATTTTGAGCAAAAAGTGCTAATTTTCCTAAGGGTGCTTCCAGAAGACAAGTGCTTGGTACAGGCAGGGAAGTTGTCATTGGACTGTTTTCTATATGTGATCTATCTTCTCCAGCTTTGGAGGTGGTGTGAAGCACCCATTGCTTGGGCCCATAAGAACCTTGCGCCTGGATATGCCTTAGGCATCTGGATCTGCCCTTGAGGTCTGTCTGATGACAGTGAAAGGACCATTTTTGTGGTGTACAAGTCTATTAAATCTAGGGTGGTTGCACTTGTAAAAAATCTTGACAGTTTGTATGATTTAGCTTTGTCTCTCCATTTCTTTTAACACCTCTTCTGCCTTTAACACCAAAACAAAGTATCATGCTGTAAAGGTGCATCTAGTAATTTAACTTAACATGATCAGGCAGATTTTACCTTTAACCAAGCAGCCTCCCAATTACAGAACCTGTAACTGTGGCCCCAGGAAGCTCAAGAATCAAAACCACATTGCAAAGTATGTTTCTCCAACTTGTTTGCTGCATACACAAAATCCTGCATTTCCTTTGTTTTCTGCCCATTCAGAATTTAACATTTCGTTTAAGCAATCCCATGACATGTTGCTGATACTTAAGCATATGAATTGACAGTTTAAGGCCCTTACAGCCAAAGTTGCAGATGCAACCTTTCCTATCCAGTGCCTGAATCTCTGTCAAAGGGGCTGGTTTTGCAGTGAAGCTCAACTCCCTTGGACCCTGTGAACTAGTTTCTGGCCAAGAAGCAGGGTTTTAAAAATAAATTTAGGAGTCAGGAACCCTGTAATATTTGTCAGGCTTAACAGGAGTTGGGGTAAGGAGTCAAATGACCAGGACCAAAACACATCATCTACAAATGTCTAGCACAGGTGGAATGGCTAGAGGCCTGTGCTGAGGTAGTAAAAAGAAAATCCCTGAACTCCTTTAGATTCTGAAAATCTTGGCTTCCTAGTGGAAATGCTCCCTCGTGGTATGCAAGGTTTCAAAGAATAGTCTCAGAAGAGATGCTGAAGGCATATATTTCAGCATCAGAATCCTCATAGGGAAGTGAATATTCCTGATCAGAAGAGGAATCAGAAGAAGGAACTCGATTCAAAGATTCATAGTCAGTGTCGTGCCTAGGCTCTTTATCAGTGTGAGGGATGGGAAACCCTGATCAAGGTAATCAAGTTTTCTGTCATTTTGGAGCATCTGTTTTTGGGCACAGAGGCCTGGTCCACATGGCTCTGAGTTTGTTTCCTTGCTTTTAAAGGTGCTTTTAGTATTTGCCTTTTGAAGCTGAAGTCGTTCTAATGTAAAGACAGTTTAGGTCTGAATACAAATCTCCTCAGAAGCTGCGGCTCAAGCTCAGCGGTTTCCAGACCCTGAGGATTAGCGCCCCGAGGTTTCCAATACCTTGAGTATTCAGTGGCATGGGTCACCTTAATGCGTGGGGAGTTGATAGCAGCCTGGAGACGAAGTAGGGCATCAGGCCGCGGTAAAGTACCTACTGAGAGAATTGCGGAACTGCGTATCGGGCGGCAGAAGCCGGTTACCGGGGTTTTGGGCCTCGCCGTTTTTCTATCTCTTTGTATTTTTTCTAAACCCGTAATCAGATGGCTATCCGGACGACATTTCCAGGATACCAAAGTGGCCCAAAAGCTTGAAAAGTGGAAAACTGGCACTAAATCTTAATAGTGTTGGTTAAATCTTAAAGCACAAAACCGACAACCAGTAACATTGTGATAAGGGCCTAGTGTAAGGAAATACATTAAGAATGAAAATCTCTATGAGGTATTTGCCTAATAAGAAATACAATTATTAACTTTTTCTGGACATCGTCTGAGCAAGAAAAAGTTTTCTCAATGAGGTACTTAACTTTTACGAAGACTTCTGATTCTGAAACTCAAACACGAAAATCTCAGGAGTTGGCCGACCAGTTACTACAACTGCTTGCTTCGCACCGCGCGCAAGAAAGACTGAAGAAAATGGTGCTGGCTGCTTCTTTATACCCTGATGACCTGATGTCAGGAAGCAACAGCACGCATGCAAAACCCAAGACTTTAGAATTCAGGCCAGCTGAGGGCAACCTGCCAGCAGGATTACCCAAATGTAATGACTGCAACAGTGAAACACGAAGAACATCATCTTGAGACAGTTTCAGTTTTTTTTCTGAATATAAAATTAATGAAGATAAAACAAAGGCTATAGCTGCAAGCTATGTACTCACACATTAATTAGTTCAGCAATATCCATATTTAGGGAGACATGATCAAATGAAATATTTATAATATAAGGCACCCAATAATGGCAGCTAGATATGTGAGAAGAGAGTAAACAAAAGATGATACAAAAACTAAGAAACTGGAAGCTCTTGTCTATAGATATGGATAGCAAGATACAAGCAGTAAAATGTTTTTAGTCACTTTAGTTTTAACACAGGACAGGCGTATTTTTATTGCCCAGAAAAGAAGTTGCGGATAGCAATTAATAAAGAGTTGAAGGATTTATCTGGGATGGGTAGAGGGTAAGAGTCAAGTGGGATAAATTGATCCTTTCAATAGGATTGCCATATTGCCAAATGCCGTAGAGGATTGGGAAAAGGCCAATAAGACACTTAGACTGCAGGTTAGAGACTACCTTCCCTATCAGGTT
>NW_025060580.1:0-5567 GCF_019279795.1 Protopterus annectens
TTTGGTGAATTACTGGATATGAGAGAAATGCTTAATTTTGGTGTGTGTGCATACTTGGTGAAATTACTGAAGGGATTGCTTGGGAAATGTTTAATTTTGGTGCTTGTGCATTCTTGAACTTACTACCGAAGGGAATCACTTGGGGAAATTTCTGAAGGGATTTTTGGGGAAAGTGTTTAATTTTGGTGTTGCATACTTGAACTTACTACCGAAGGGATTCATAGGGGAATTTACATTTTGGTATCATTGAAGTGCTTGTGAGGGACACGCTTCTTTTGGGTCTTGGGGGAAATATGTTTAAGTAAGGGGTTTGACATTGACAGATCCACTGAAGGGATTGCTGAGGGAAATGCTTCATTTTGGTGCCTGTGCATACCTGATGAAACTACAACAGGGATTGCTTGGGGAAAGGATTCATTTTGGTGTCAGTGAATTGGTTGAGCAGACATGCACAAACTACTGAAGGGATAATTGGTAGAAATGTTTAATTTTGGTGCTTGTACATACGTGGGAAAACTACTGAAAGGCTTGTTGAGATAATTGCTTTATTTTGGTGTTTGTACATACTTGGATATAGAACTGAATGGATTGCGGAGGGAAAAGTTTCATTTTGGTGCTTTTGCATACTTGATGAAATTACCGATGGGCTTGCCTCTGGAAAATGTTTCATTCTGGTATCAGTGAATTGCTTTTGCATACTTGGTCAAACTACTGAAAGGATTGCCGGAGGAAATATTTCATTTTGGTGCTTGTGCATACTTGGGTGCATACTACTTAAGGGATTGCTTAGGGCAATGTTTAGTTTTGATACTTATTCATACTTAGTCAAACTAGTGAAGTTATTACTTGCAAAAATGGTTCATAAGAATAAGAACGTCTATGTGAATTTGAATTATGAACAAAGATGCTGTTTGGATAGTCTTTGTAAGGATGATAGTGTTGTTTTTAAACCAGCAGACAAAGGAGGAGGGGTGGTTGCTATGGACACTAGTTTATACATTGAATTAATGCTAAGAATGTTAAGTAATCGAACAGCTTATAAACTGATTGATAAATCTAGAGTGGACTCTTTAATAAGAAATGTACACAATACTATCTATGACATGCTAATGACTAGGTGTATTGATAAGCCTTTATATGAATATCTAATAATAGATTCTCCTTTGATTCCATTAATCAAAGGGCTTCCTAAAATACACAAAGGGGAAGATCCACCTCCCCTACACCCCATAGTCTCTGGTAGACATTGGGTGACGGAAAATGCATCTATTTACATACAGTCCAAACTAGGGCCCTTGGTTCACTCCATTTCCACCATTTTAAAAGATACAAATGGGCTTCTGTTAGATTTAGAGCAAGATGTTTTTAGAAAAAACTTACGGCATGACACCCTATTGGTAACCCTAGACATTAAAAATCTTTTCACAAGTATTCCCAATGACTTTGGCCTTGATGCTATAAGATCATGTTTACTTGAACATAGTACAATGAGTAATAACGACCAAATGGTGATTTGTGGCCTTTTGGATCTTGTGTTGAACAATAACATCTTTTTGTTCAATGATTCTGTCTACGCACAAACATGGGGAGTTGTCATGGGCACTCCCTGTGTTAATGCTTATGCTAATTTGGCCATTCATCAATGGGAGAAGGAATTAATTTTTAATGATGGAAGATTCAAGAATGTCATCTTGTATAGACGGTTTGTGGACGATATTATATTATTTTGGAACAGTGATGAGAATTCGTTGCATGAATTTATAGCATATATGGAGTCCGCTACCTCTTTTTTGAGTTTCACCTATGAATTTTCTAAATTTAGTGTGAACTTTCTAGATATTACTATTACTATGGATACTAACAACATTATCACAACCTCCTTGTATAGGAAGCCATGCTGGAGAAATAGTATTTTACATTTCAACAGCATGCATCCCGTTCCATTTTTGAACATCGCTTAAAAGGCCGAAATGTCTAGAATATAGAAACTTTGTAGTAATGAGATTGATGCTTGAGGCTTACAGATTTTCAGAAAATTGTTTTCGTCTAATAGAGGTATCCATTAAGATTTAATTGAATGGGCCAATAGGGATGACATTGAGTCTCTAGCACAGAGGGAGGAATATATAATAATATTTATGTTGATCAAAATAAAAACACAGTTAGCTTTTGGACTAGAATATACAAATGACCAGCAGATAAGTATTATATGGAGATTACTTAAAGAATAATTGGAAGAATTTTAAAAAGCTACTTGACCATGGGCTATTACGGATAGTGGGTGCTAAAGCTAATTTTAGGTTTAGCAATGGTCTAAATCTTAAAACTGTTATGTAAAAAATGGACCATAAAAGCGTTGGATATTAGAACAAAGGTATAAAAGGCACATATCATGCAGAAAATACTGTATATAACAAAATATATATCCACAGTTCAAACTTTTGAAGTTCCTAACATAAATATAGCATTTGAACCAATGTTTTGTACAACATGTATGATACTCGGAGTGTTATCTATTTAGCCACATGCAATCTGTGTGAAGCCTACTATGTAGGGATGACCTCACGTAGATTTAAAGATCGTGTCTACAATCATGTATATGATATTAGGAGAACCTTACTAATGTTTTGGCCAACATGATGTATCACAACATGGGTTTAGTTTCAAGGAGTTATTCAAATAGTGAACAAAAGGTAAAGAAAGGAATCATATGGGTTTACTTGGGTTGCATGAACTTAGTGAGTATTGTGAATCTCAGAGCCCACTTAGAACCAGGTTTAAATTCTGCTCTCAGTATTAGACCGGTGCTTTTAGGGTCCACATAATGCTATATTAATAGCATCGAATACTACCCTTGTTCCATCTTTTTTGCTTGCAATAAGATGATTTTTTCTTCCCTTCCTTCTTTCCTTCCGTTCCCCCCCCCTTTCCTGCCCATTACCCATTAATCATCAATTTATTGCACATACAGTTTATTTGTATCAACATTATCAAATGTTTATCATGCACATATTAAATATCCATGATGATAGAGCTGAATTGTATTTTTTGAACAATAATTTTTTGAACAATGTCCTTAATATCTGTTCTAGAATAGGCATTTTGTACATCCATTTAATATAGGTATTTTTTGTTTTTGTTTCTATATTTATATCTGAAATATGAATTTAAATATATATCAGATACTGTTTTATTATCTATTTTATTATCTATCATAGAGGCTTAGCATGATACTCTGAATTTAGATAGACAAAGGACAAAACTCTTTTTGATGTTTTTATTTTTTGATGTTTTAAGTTAGTTTTAATATGTCAAAAATGTCTTATTAATGGAGTATAAGTCAAATTGAGTAAACTTATTTGTAAACTAAATATTGTTTGAACTTGAGGTTTAGTACTCAATACTTAAAGGAAATACTGTTGAGAATACATGCTACCTAAGAAGCCTTATAGCTGCTTATAATGCTGCTTTCCCTTTAATTGATAGCGCTAAGCTATTTTAATTGCTTTATTAATTGATATGTGCAATTGAATAATTGAAGTGGTTTTTTGTATTTAAATGGTGATATTTTTGTACTTGAGTATAACCTGATGAAGCGCACCGGGATGGTGCGTGAAAGCGCTTGTTCTTCTTTTAACAACAACAATTAAAGTGTGGATTTTAAATCGTGGTGGTTCCTTGCAGTCTTCCTTCACTTCATTCTGGTATCAGTGAATTGCTTTTGCATACTTGGTCAAACTACTGAAAGGATTGCCGGAGGAAATATTTCATTTTGGTGCTTGTGCATACTTGGGTGCATACTACTTAAGGGATTGCTTAGGGCAATGTTTAGTTTTGATACTTATTCATACTTAGTCAAACTACTGAAGTTATTACTTGCGGAAATGGTTCATTTTGGTATGTATGCATACTTGGACATAGTACTAAAGGGATCGCTGAGGGAAATACTTCATTTTGGTGCTTTCACATACTTTGTGAAACCACTGAAGGGATTGGGATTGCTTGAAAAAATGTTTAGTTTTGGCACTTATGCATACTTGATCAAACTACTGAAGCTATCAATTATGGAAATGGTTCATTTTGGTACCTATGCATACTTGGTAAACTACTAAAGAGATTACTGGGAGAAGTGTTTCACTTTTGGTGCTTGTTCATACTTAGACATACTACTGATGAGATTGCTGGGGAAGTGTTTCATTCTGGTGCTTGTGCATACTTGGTGCAACTCCTGCATGGATCACATGGGGAAATGTTTAATTTTGGTGCATGTTCATACTTGCTGAACTACTGAAGATATTGCATGATAAAATGTTTAATTTTGGTGCTTGTGCATATTTGGTCAAACTACTAAAGGGATTACTTGGGGAAATGCTTCATTTTGGTACTTGTGTATACTTGGTCAAACTACTGAAGGGACAGCTTGGGGAAATGTACATTTTCCTCACTTAGCTTCCATGCTTCACCGTCATACATACCCAATACTACATGACAGACGTTGGTTTGTAAGCACTTCAACTAAACCTCTTGGAGGTTCCTTTTAATAGTAGTCCAGTGTAATATTTATTGTGGGTGTGTTTGGTTGGGGGATGGGCTTGGGTAAGAATTTGGGTGGTACCACAATTTGTTTTCAGCTCTGCTTATGTTATTTTCACATGGATATAAGGGAACCTATGGTGGGCAGCCTAAACCACCTCAGCAGAGTATACCAGTAACAGGGGAAGCCACTAGTTCAGGTACATGCCAGGATTAGGGGTTATATATTTTAAATGTAACCAAATGGGCCATGTAGCATACAAATGTCCAATGAGACAAGGTGGGGAACAAAAGGTGAGGGAGCCTGCAAGTGGGAATAACAGTGTGCCAGTAGTAAGTTGTTTGGAGAAACAGGGGTACCAAACTCTCACCAGAGTTTGTATCCTATCTTAGTGGATGGAAGACAGGCCACTGCTAAGAGAGACACAGCCTCTGACATAACCATTGTGAAGCCTGCAGTGGTTAAAGAGTAACAGTATTTGCTTGGGCAGTCCACTCCAGTCAGATCTTTAGGAGAAATCCCATTCCAAATACCTTTGGCCAGGGTTCACCTTGACTGGGAGGGTGGAAAAGGAAGCAAGCAGGTAAGAGGGTTTGAGGATATTCCTACATGTCTTGATAGGGAATGATTTTGATAATACAGTATATTGTATGCATGCAGCTAAATGCAGTCAGGCTTGGAGATGGACATATAGGTCTGGTAAGCTGGGAGAGACCCAGACAGACTGCACACCTAAACTGGGGGCTGGTGATGTGGCTATTTCAGGGAGGGAGCTACCCTGTAGCAGTGAGCCTGAAAGTGAGCCACAGCTGCTGGTAGGTACTGATGTTCCTGTAGACAGTGTGACTGCAAGGACAGACTTGAGTGATAGTTCCCAGGTTGACAATGAGGCACTTCTGTAAGAAGATACTAAGCTACCTGTGGAAGGGGAGCTGGGAGGGTTCAGAAAAGTAGAGTTGAGACAGGCTCAGTCTTTGGAACCTGCCTTATGAGGCTTGAGGAAGGTAGTTAAGGAGACACCTGATGCTCAAGG
>NW_025060581.1:0-5253 GCF_019279795.1 Protopterus annectens
CCCCAAGGGCATAATAATGAATGTGTGTGTGGCTGTCCTGGGAGCTACCATGATTCCCACATCTGGCAGCTGTACCAGACATTTGCCAATGGGGACATCCCGCACGGACACCTAGTGGGGGATGCAGGATATGCACTGGAGCCGTGGCTGATGACACCCATCAGAAATGCACACACACCTGAACAGGAACGCCATAATGAGGCACACGCACAAACACGTAATGTAATAGAGCATGTGTTTGGGCTGCTCAAGTCACGGTTCCGGTGTCTGGACACATCTGGTGGAGCCTTGCAGTACACACCAACTACATGTACCCAAATTGTCATGGTATGTGCTATGCTACATAATATGATCTTGCGAAAACAGCTGCAGCAGGACCAGCATAGGGCTGGGCCAAACAGCCCCCCACCATCGCCAAGGCCACCACAGGCACAGCATGACTCGGAGGAGGAACAACCTGAGCCTGCCCCAGTAGGCAGAAGGGGCGTACCCAGTATGCCCTGGCCTTGGCAAAGAGGCAACGCATAGCACATACATTGGCTCAGTAGGAACCTTGGAATGATACCCTCTCCGACTCACCATATAGTAACAGGGATGCCTAATGTGACACAACCTGCTCTCAAACATGTACAGGGAAGTGTAATATGCGCATGCGACAGAGGCAGCCCTGCAGCACCCCCTGAGGCATGAATGCTGTGTGTCAAGTAATGTAACATCAAGTACCATATGCACACCCGAGGACCCTGACTAACATCCTACCCTCAACAAGCAGCATGCCACAACAGGACAACGAGATGATGAAGTGCAACAATTGACTGAAGTAATGCAGTTAGTCAAAGGGGACCAATGTGTGCCAGTCTGGGATGACATGCTGAGCATGACATGATGCACCAGCTGCTAGGACTGGCATGCACCTATCAGTGCAGGCCGTATGGATACTGGCAAAGGCTGTTGTCATGCACAGTGTGCCCTGAATAGGTAAGGCTCAAAACACAAACCTATCTCCATAGGTACCAGAAGGGATAAGAATCAGATAAGGGATAAGGTCAAACAGCAAGATGCATGCAGTCTAAGCCCACCCAGTATGTAGAATGTTGATATCTGTGCTGTAACAGAATACTGAGGCAAGGCTCACAACAGCACCCTAACACTACCAGGTTACACCTCATACTGTGCTGTACATCCTCAACACTTGGAACAAGCTACAAAGGAGGGTGACTAGCAAGAATTGTCAAGGATAACCACACCCCCATGTTGGTACCACACAAAAGCAGCATGGACTAGCCATGCTCAAGTAACAGTGGCTAAAACTGCCCCCAGTGTATAGCCTGCTACAGAGTACTGCCCAACACCAGGAACTGCATGGCCTATGCTGGAATACATGAATATATCAAGTCCTCCAAACCACATTATATTGGGTGACTGCAAATACCCAGACACATAGACTGGGAGCATTATACCAGCTGCAACAGTGTAGGACAAAAGGTCATTGAATCCACAAACCAAAAGGCCCAGGAACAACGTACACACCCACAAGAGGGGCAAGCATACTGGATGTGATAATCAGCAACATGGGTACGGGATGTCAAGATGAGAAGTGTATTGCACACTGGTAACACCAGACCATATAGTAATCACACTGGATATACAAATCCTGACCACAGTCCCTGGCCAGAAACCACAGTGGAAAACATGTGCTAAGCATTATTTGCACACCTCCAAACTGATGTGGAATCCATTAAAGGTCCGTGCAGGTGCAAAATATGGGCCACACCTCAGAACCTGTAAGACAGCCATTCCATGAACACTGCCAGGAATGCTTGGATTATGCAGTCCCAAATTAAAACAAGACACAGTGCCTAAATCTGGCATGGTGGACACCAGCCATAACCAAAACCATGCAAGAGAAGAGGAAGCTACTACATGATAGAGAAAACATGAACAATGGTAATACTGATCAGTAGTATGGCAATAAATCTGTCCACACATCAATCCATAAGGCCGGGCACAACAATTTGGAATCTGTGAATCCTGAGGCAATGTTACACCTGCCCCAAGTACACAGACAACCACCAACTCCACCCAAGAAATACAAATATATGTGAGAGATGCAACCATCCATCCAAACTGGAGGCGAGCTCCCCAACTCAGTACACCCAAAACAAGTCGGGAGGAGAAGGTAACCACACACACCACAAACACATCCCACATAGACCTATCACAACTGCAAACCAAACACATAAACACAGAAATACATTCCCGAGGCAGAAATCACAACACAGCACACCAACAGAGGCCTAAAGCAGACACCCAATGAAACAGCCTCCAAACATAGCACATGCAACACATAGACACAAAGCTGGTGTGCCAAACAGTCACAGGCCAGAAGGAGAAACAACATGCGTGATGCACTTGTAATAGGTGACTCCGTAGTCAGACACACTGCTGTCCCAGTGAACAGCCTGAACGAGGGAAAGGGTACAGTAAGCTGCCTGTGGGCCCACCACAATATGCCACATAACAGAAATATGAAGGTCACTCCAAAGCAAATAGAAATATGATGCAGTCATAGTCCATGCTGGTGTGAATGACCTGAGATGTACTGCCCTGACTACATGTAAAGAGACAAGATGAGCTATCCGATTATGTAGTCCAGGCTGGTATGACACTCACCGTTTGCAGCACCTACCCTTACCAAGAATAATGCCACAGTAAAACATGGAATGATCAGTCATAGCAAGTAGCACACTTACTGGTGTCATTCCAAGGGGACCCAATGTCTGTCTGCTTGGGATGTCATGCTTGACAAGCCATGCAGCTGCCTTTGGGATGGCCTGCACCTGTTCCCCCTGGGCGTCTGAATATTGGATAAGGCCTTGCCACCCCCAAAGGGCCTTTTGTAGGCAAGGCTGAAAGACTGACCCACCACCCAGAAAACATAAGTGGGAAGAAACATAAGGGAAATGCTGACCAATGCCAGATGTGTACACCCCAATATGCATGCTCGAGGCCATCCCCAGAATGGAGAACATTGATGTCTGTGCAGTGACAGAAACCTGCTGCAAGGCTCCTGACAGCACACCAGCACTACCAGGTTATACCATGTACCATGTGTCATGGCCCCAAAACCTGGAACACTACATAAAAGGAGGTGAGTATCCATAGGCAGCACAGACACCCATACGTCCAGGTAACTGACAATGCACAAAGCAGTGGAGTTCACCCAGTGCAACTAACTGTAGGCAAGACTGCTGTGCAGTCTGTAGATGCTACAGACCGCACTCTCACACACAATAACCCCCAACCGTCCTGAAGACACTGGACAGTATGAATGTCCCACCAAATACCAAACAAGGTACCACAAATTTCCAGATTGGTGGTAAACCATTATGTATGGTAGGAGTAACCAGGGACCTAGGGACACAAGTGGAAAAGTAACCTGTTATGTGACACCCACATTGCCAATGTGGCTAGGAAGACTGTCTAGATGAGACACTGAATTAGGAAAGGAGTCACATCTATGGCAAGAGAGGTCACTGTGCCCGTATAGTTTATCCGAAACACACCGATAATCCAGTACAATGCCTCATATGGGACCTCCCTTACCTGACACCTGCAGCAGTTAGAAAGACCCCAAAGGTACCGCACCAAGAGGATAACGTGTCACAAATGTTTGTCATATGCTGCCTGGCTGTAGACACCCCAGCTGAAATCCAGTCACGACTGCCACACAGAGGCATTGCATGCCTGTTGTAGGAGGCCATGCCCAACACAGGAGTAATGGACATGCTCCACCCCAGAAACACATATCCATTGGAGCTTGAGTGAGAGATGTCAACCTCAACACATAATGAAATAGGATGTGCTGGTGGGACAGATACATAATCCAGAGGCTCCCACACCCTGGACCAGAATCCCACTCCATGTTAGGCAGAGCCCCTCACTGACACTGTTCAACAGGAATCTTGCCAAGTGGATGGATGATTGTAGAGTTACAGTGGGGGTCTTCACTGTGTTATGTCCAGACTGAGGCACAGCTAAGCAGATCATAAATGGCGATAATATCCAGATAGCAAGCGGTGTAAAACGCCAGACACACTCTGGCGAGGCTGACAAATGCCCAGGGTGGATAGCCTAGTATGAACCTATGAACCTATGTAGACACAAATTGTACAGGACACAAAGGATAAACCCAAGGCTTACACAACTGATGGTAGGAACCGTGATGGGAATTCACAGATATGCACTGAATCAGACAAATAACACAAATACACACACATATTGCGAACATACATGCTCACAGGTGCAGTGCAAGGCCCCCCCCCCCGATGCACGACATCTATCCCAGCAGGCTGCTGGCCCCTGACATGCAGATGCTGAGGTAACAGGCAACATCTACAAAGCAAAACACACAGCAGCAATGGTATGAGATGGTGTCCTGGGCTAGTGCAACATGGATCTAAGATCAATGGAATGCCAAACCAGACTACTGCTCAATGTCAGCCTTACCACAGAATATGTACCCAAAGAGCAGTGTACAACAACAGTGGTCCTTCTCAACAAAGGTGTTGCCTGAATGGATACTGAACAGTACTACCCCAGAATCCTGAGAAGCCCAGATTGCACAGCTATGGAAAGGATCAGCATGTACCACAGACATAAGGATGTTGGGGACCTACTGACACCCGGGCCCAACCCAGTGTGGCCCCCTCAAGTGTATATCATGCCCCCAAGCCTGTCTGACTCTATTGAAACAGTCATTAAGGTCATTGATGAGGGCAATGTGCTCCACACAGTGTATCTGGACCTTGCAAAGGCTTCTATACAATACCCTACATGTTCAGTATAGATAGGCTCACCAGCTTAAATATAAACCCACATGTCAGTAGAGGGTTGCAAACCAGACCAAGGACAGAACAGACATGGTCAGACATGCTTCAGCCACGTCAGACTACAAACCAGATATAACTGGCATCCCACAAGGCTTGGCCTGGTATCTCCCTCGTCTGGTATATATGTCCCATAGGTACAGGCAAACATGGAAGGACTGTGTCCTAACATGTTTCAGAGGACTACAAACGCTCACCACATATGATCCACCAGCTGACACATGCATCCCACAAAGGGCCACATAAAAAAAAAACAGACAACTGGTTGCCCCCATAAGGCCCCTCCAAATGTTCCCAAAAAACAAAAAGGGCCTTAAATTGCAGGGCAAAAGTGCTTAGTGCAAACATACATATCCCACCAATT
>NW_025060582.1:0-3155 GCF_019279795.1 Protopterus annectens
AAAAAAATCAGTAACAAAATTAATTTGAAAAATTTTTTTTAAAAATTCAATAACAAAAAAAATCAGAATATCTATAAGGCAAGAGTGAAGACTCTAGGCTAAATTCTTCAAAAAAAATGAATAGAAAAACTAACTGCAGACAGAGAGAACTAATTTTCAGTGAACAAGAAATAGGATAAATGCAGTACTATTTTAAAAATTCAATGAAACAATAAAAAAAAAAAATGCAGTACTATCTTATAAACCCCAAATTTGTACTTATCCCTTGTAATAAAGTTGTTAAGCTCAAGCAACTATACAAAAATAATTTAGATAAGGGAAAACTTTTAAGCACAGAAGCCTAGGTAAGACTTCTCAACAATACAATGAAGTGAAGAATAACCATAATGCAGAAGAGAGAAGACATTTAGTGAAAAAGCAGATAAATGCAGTACTTTTAACAAATATTCAATGAAACAATAAAACAAAAAAATGCAACTATCTTATAACACTGCAAGTTTGTACTTTCTTTTAATAAAGTTATGCAGCTCAAGTTAATAACAGAAATATTTCAAATAAGGGACTGACTTTAAGGCACAGAAACTTCTGCTAAGCATGCAACTGAATTCAATGAAATGAAGAAAAAAACAATGCAAAGGAGAACACATTTTGGAACAAATAATACAATGAAGTATATTTTAACACAATATTCAATGAACAATAAACAGAAAAATGTACTATCTTAAACACTGAAGTTTTTACTTATCTCAGCTTAAAAAGTTGTTAGCTCAAGAACTATTCAGCAGAAATAATTTAGAGATAAGACTTAAGACTTTAAGCACTAGAGCACTAAGGGTAAGACTATTCACGAATAATAAGAGAGAAGACAAACTAAGAGCACAGAAGAACCCCCTTTTCAGTGAACAAACTAAATATAATTTTAAAATAAAATAACAAAACAGAAAAAAGCAGTATACTATATAAACACTGCAATTTGTACTTATCTCATTATAAATAAAAGATGCAGCAAATAAACTATTCAGCAGAAATAATGTCAGAGATAAGCGACTAAGACTTTAAGGCACAGAGAAGCCCTCTAGGCTAAGACTTCTACACCGAATATCAGTGAAGTGAGAAAAATAAACAAACTTACTGCAGACACAGAGAAGCATACAATTTTCAGTGAACAAATAAGCAGATCAATGCAGTGCTTTTTTTACACACTATTCAATGAAACAATAAAACAGAAATAAAATGCAGTACTATCTTATAACACTGAAAGTTTGCACTTATCTCAGTCTGTAATAAAGTTGTTGCAGCTCAAGCTTGCAACTATTCAGCAGAAAGTATTTTAGAGATTTGGGACTAAGACTTTAATGCACAGAGAAGCCCTCTAGGCTAAAACTTCTGCACTGAATATTAATGAAGTGAGAAGAATAAACCAACTAAATGCAGACACAGAAATAACTACAGTTTTCAGTGAACAAATAAGCAGATAAATGCAGTACTAATTTTAACACAATATTCAATGAAACAATAAAACAGAACAAATGCAGTACTATCTTATAACACTGCAAGTTTGTACTTATCTCAGCTTGCAATAAAGTTGTTGCAGCTCAAGTGTGCAACTATTCAGCAGAAATATTTTCAGAGATAAGGGACTAAGACTTTAAGGCACAGAGAAGCTCTCTTGGCTAAGTATTATTCACCGAATATCAATGAAGTTAGAAGAATAAAACAACTAACTGCAGTCACAGGGAGAACTACCATTTTCAGTGAACAAATATGCAGATAAATGCACTACTAATTTTAACACCATATTAAATGAAACAATAAAACAGAAAAAAATGTAGTACTATCTTGTAACACTTCAAGTTTGTACTTATCTCAGCTTTTAATAAAGTTGTTGCAGCTCAAGTATGCAACTATTCAGCAGAAATAATTTCAGAGATAAGGGACTAAGACTTTAAGGCACAGAGAAGCCCTCTAGGCTAAGACTTCAACACTGAATATTAATGAAGTGAGAAGAATAAACCAACTAACTGCAGGCACAGAGATTAGTACAATTTTCAGTGAACAAATAAGCAGATAAATGCAGTACTTTTTTAAACATAATATGCAATGAAACAATAAAACAGAAGAAAATGCAGTACTAGCTTATAACACTTCAAGTTTGTACTTATCTCAGTTTGTAATAAAGTTGTTGCAGCTCAAGTGTGCAACTATTCAGCAGAAATAATTTTAGAGATACGGGACTAAGACTTTAAGGCACAGAGAAGCCCTCTAGGGTAAAGCTTCTGCACTGAATATTAATGAAGTGAGAAGAATGAACCAACTAATTGCAGACACAGAGAGAACTACAATTTTCAGTGAACCAATAAGTAAATAGATGTAGTTCTATTTTCAACACAATATTCAATGAAACAATAAAACAGAACAAATGCAGTACTATCTTATAACACTGCAAGTTCGTACTTATCTCAGCTTGCAATAAAGTTGTTGCAGCTCAAGTGTGCAACTATTCAGCAGAAATATTTTCAGAGATAAGGGACTAAGACTTTAAGGCACAGAGAAGCTCTCTTGGCTAAGTATTATTCACCGAATATCAATGAAGTTAGAAGAATAAAACAACTAACTGCAGTCACAGGGAGAACTACCATTTTCAGTGAACAAATATGCAGATAAATGCACTACTAATTTTAACACCATATTAAATGAAACAATAAAACAGAAAAAAAAAACAGTACTATCTTATAACACTGCAAGTTTGTACTTATCTCATTTAATAATTGCTAGGGTGCTCAAGTGAATATTCAGCAGAAATAATTTCAGAGATAAGGGCTAAGACTTTAAGGCACAGAGAACCCTCTAGGCTAAGACTTCACTAAATGAAGTGAGAAGAATAACAACTAACTGCAGACAGAGAACTCAATTTTCAGTGAACAAATATGCAGATAAATGCAGTACTTTTTAAAACATAATATGCAAGGAAACAATAAAACAGAAACAAATGCAGTACTATCTAATAACACTGCAAAAGTTTGTTTTCTTTAATCTTCAAAACCCTGTAATAAAGTTGTTGCAGCTCAAAAGTTTTTTTTAAACTATTTTCAGCAGAAATAAAATTTCAGAGATTAAGGGACTAAGACTTTAAGGCAGAGAAAAAAAAAAAAAGG
>NW_025060583.1:0-5401 GCF_019279795.1 Protopterus annectens
AGAAATAATTCAATAAAAACCCTTAAATTTTTTAAAAAGAAATCAAAAATGTTTTTAAAAAAATCAGAAAAACCATCGCCATTAATTAACCCAAATTTTTGGGCCAACTAAATTTTTTAAATTTTTAAATTTTTAAAACCAGTTTAAAACAAGAAAAAAAATAAAATTCCCCAACCTTAATACTCCCTTAAAAACCAATTTCTGCAAGTTAAGTTTAAAGCAGGGAATTAATTTAATAATTTTAAAACCCAAAATTAAAAATTTAATACTTTTTTAAAAAAAAAAATATTAACCTTTTCTTTAGTTAATATAAAAGTTTTTTTCCAAAAAATTTTAAAAATTTTTTTCACATTTACCCTTTAAAAGAAAAAAAAAGTGGAAAACTAAATTTCTTTCCAAAAAATAAACCCAATTTTTGTTCAAAAATTTTAAAGCAAATAATTTAAATTTTAAAATCCCAAAATAAATAATTAACCCCAATTAAATGCAAAAAAAAATTCACACTCTTATTAATAAAAAATAATTTAAAAATTTTAAAATTTATAACAGTTTAAATAATTTAAAAACTTATTTTTAAAAAATGCAAAAAAGAAATTAAACCCTTTCGTCCAGTTAATATAACCAAAGATGCCAAATGAATTTTAAGGAATATGCAAGACAGTAAAATGTGGCTACCCCACACCTGTAATTACTAGCAAATAACAAAATTCAGCCAACACTAGCTTTAGTTCAAGTTACTGAAGAGCAGAATAACTTCAGATAAAAATTCCTTCAACACTCCTTCATACACAGTTTAAATCAATTTAAATACTGTATTTTTTAAAGAAAAAGTGCAGAAAAAATTCTCTTATACGTCCAGTTGAATATAACCAAGTTTTTAGCTGGCCAAGCTGAAGTTTTAAAGCAGGAATTATTTCACATGCACCAGTTTAAATATGCAAGGACAGGAAATCAAAGAATGTGGCTACCCCCACACCTGTAATTATAACAAATAACAAAAATTCAGCCAACACTAGCTTTTAGTTCAGAAGTTACTGAGCAGAATAACTTCAGATATAATTTCTTTCAACACTCCCTCCAACACAGTTTAAATCCAATTTAAATACTGTATTTTTTAAAAAAAAAGTGCAGAAAAAAGGTATAGGATTCTCTTATCGTCAGTTGAACATAATACATAAGTTTTTGGCTGGCCAAGCTGAAGTTTTTAAAGCAGGTGCTTCCACATGCACCAGTTTAAATATGCAAGGACAGGAAATCAAAGAATGTAGCTACCCCCACACCTGTAATTGCCTAGCAAATAGCAAAATTCAGCCAAGACCTGCTTCAGTTCAAATTACTGAAGAGGCAGAAACTAACTTCAGATTTAAATTCCTTCAACACTTCTTCATACACAGTTTAAATCAATTTAAATACTGTATTTTTAAAAAAAAAAGTGCAGAAAAAGGTACTTAAATTCTCTTATACGTCCAGTTGAATATAACCAAGTTTTTAGCTGGCCAAGCTGAAGTTTTAAAGCAGGAATTATTTCACAGGCACCAGTTTAAATATGCAAGGACAGGAAATCAAAGAATGAACCTACCACCACACCTGTAATTACTAGCAAATAACAAAATTCAGCCAACACTAGCTTTAGTTCAAGTTACTGAAGAGCAGAATAACTTCAGATAAAAATTCCTTCAACACTCCTTCATACACAGTTTAAATCAATTTAAATACTGTATTTTTTTAAAAAAAAGTGCAGAAAAATTCTCTTATACGTCCAGTTGAATATAACCAAGTTTTAGCTGGCCAAGCTGAAGTTTTAAAGCAGGAATTATTTCACATGCACCAGTTTAAATATGCAAGGACAGGAAATCAAAGAATGTGGCTACCCCACACCTGTAATTACTAGCAAATAACAAAATTCAGCCAACACTAGCTTTAGTTCAAGTTACTGAAGAGCAGAATAACTTCAGATAAAAATTTCTTCAACACTCCTTCATACACAGTTTAAATCAATTTAAATACTGTATTTTTAAAAAAAAAAGTGCAAAAAAGGTACTTAAATTCTCTTATACGTCCAGTTGAATATAACCAAGTTTTTAGCTGGCCAAGCTGAAGTTTTAAAGCAGGAATTATTTCACATGCACCAGTTTAAATATGCAAGGACAGGAAATCAAAGAATGTGGCTACCCCCACATCTGTAATTACTAGCAAATAACAAAATTCAGCCAACACTAGCTTTAGTTCAAGTTACTGAAGAGCAGAATAACTTCAGATAAAAATTCCTTCAACACTCCTTCATACACAGTTTAAATCAATTTAAATACTGTATTTTTTAAAGAAAAAGTGCAGAAAAAATTCTCTTATACGTCCAGTTGAATATAACCAAGTTTTTAGCTGGCCAAGCTGAAGTTTTAAAGCAGGAATTATTTCACATGCACCAGTTTAAATATGCAAGGACAGGAAATCAAAGAATGTGGCTACCCCCACACCTGTAATTACTAGCAAATAACAAAATTCAGCCAACACTAGCATTAGTTCAAGTTACTGAAGAGCAGAATAACTTCAGATAAAAATTCCTTCAACACTCCTTCATACACAGTTTAAATCAATTTAAATACTGTATTTTTTAAAAAAAAGTGCAAAAAAAGGTACTTAAATTCTCTTATACGTCCAGTTGAATATAACCAAGTTTTTAGCTGGCCAAGCTGAAGTTTTAAAGCAGGAATTATTTCACATGCACCAGTTTAAATATGCAAGGACAGGAAATCAAAGAATGTACAGTGTGTGAGGGACACTGTTGTCAGACAGTGTGACCTTGCATACATACCCCTTGTCACAGACAGGTAGCCTTCAGACATGTCAGCTCAGTGTTTTGTAGTACCACAGGCTCATACATACAGAACAGGATACTGCAGTACTGTTAACATGTCCCTCACAAGCATAGCCATTACATTAACTGCAACAAATTCACCTGTCAGCACCTATTGGCACTGCCATTTCTTTCCCTTACACTCAACACTGATGCAGGAGATGAGGGCATGCATGATACTGTGTATGATAGGTCTGTAGTATGTATTCCTGAGTTCAGCATGTGGAACAGGGAGACAAAATGGCATATCCATTGCATAAACACAGTAAGGACTGACATGGGGATGTGCACACAGTAACATAAACACAGTTAGCAATAGACAGATTAATAAACCTACATTTCCACCCTGGTGTACTGGACTACTACATACACATGACATGCCCCACATAGATTATATGCATGGGACATAGCACACCACCTCTTACAACACATAATGTTCTGAATGCCTTCATAGAAGGTGAGATAACCCATCAGAAATAGGATGTGGATTCATGTATTGCTCCTGCAAGCCTAGACAAGTGATAGTGTAGCAGACATCATATCAGCATGGTGTTTCAGTAAGGTATGGTTTCTGATACTGGCATGTGTGTCTCTACACTCACTGTGGCCAGTTTGGCAACAATATCACATACATGGGCATTGGTAAGGGACACAGAGCACACATAGCTTGCAAACATCTAAATATTCCATAGACATCTGTACAGAGGACTGGTATGGCATGCACAATGGTTTAACATGCTGCATGTGAGGCAGATGCCAATACCACACTGTATAAAGTAATGCCATCGGGAGGTGGTAAACAGATGTGGATGGTACACAAGTCAAAACGGTATCAGCCTAACAGGATATGATCTTCACCCAAAGACACACACACACACACACACACACAGACACACACACACACACACACACACATGCCTGCACACACACACACACACACACACACACACACACACACTTGCTTGTATTGAGATTAGAAGCCCTACCTATCTAGTTATTTCTACTATAGTGTTACACAATTAGCAGACATACCATAGAGCTTACATAACTTCACCTAGTCCCAAGGTACTTCTAAGGTAAATGACATCTGCAGGCCTAGTAAAGTATGGTGATGGGAAGTTTACAGGGTGGTACACAACTCAAAATGGTATAGCGCACACAGTATATGACTCTCACACAAACACACAGTTACCAGTAGTGAGATTAGAACCTCTACTTATCTAGCTATTTCTTCTATAGTGTTATGCAGTTATCAGATGTGCCAAGGAGCTAACATAACTTCACCTAGTCCCAAGGTACTTCTAAGGTGAATGACATCAGCAAGCCTAGTAAAGTAGGGTGATGGGAAGTTTACAGGGTGGTACACAACTCAAAACAGTATAAGACACACAGTATATGACTCTTACACAAACATATGCCAGTAGTGAGATTAGAACCCCTACCTATCTAGTTATTTCTACTATAGTGTTATACAGTTATCAAATACCCCACGGAGCTTACATAATTTCACCTAGTCCCAAGGTACTTCTAAGGTGAATGACAACAGCAGGCCTAGTAAAGTAGGATGATGGGAAGTTTACAGGGTGGTACACAACTCAAAATGGTATAACACATACAGGATATGATTTCCAGCACACACACACTTGCCAATATTGAGATTATAACCCCTGCCTATTCTAGTTATTTCTACTATAGTGCTACACAGTTATTGCATGAGCTACAGAGCTTACTGGGCTGACAATTGGCCAAAGGTACTGATAACTGCACAGCTGAGGTAAACTGTTACAGGTGCCAGACAGTCTGCCTTCAGATTTCCGTTAGATCTTGCTAGTTATTCCTCTCCTGCACTTCAACTAGCCTCATATCTTTGCACTTCAACATGTTTTTTTAATCAATTATTCTAGCACACCTGAAAGCCATCAACAGTAGTCTTTCCTCATGGAATTAGCTCTAGTACTTAGTAGTTATGACCACCCCTCCTGGCATGATTAAAGTGCAGTTCTCTGTGCATTTTCCCATTAACCTGGTGCACTTGGGTATTCTGAGGCACTGTTGCAACTGCCTCATGTACACAGACAACCATCTCCTCTAAACTCCCAACACTCAAACTTGTGAGAGATACCCCTATATCACCGAATTGGAAGATATGAACTCTCCAGTGAAGACTGGACTAGCTGGTCAAGAGGAGAAGGGTCAACACCTGCAACACACCACATGGAACACATACCCCTCTAGAACACCCACTATCATAGCTCTGACATACAAATGATAACCACACACCCACCTTCACAGAGGCACTCCCAAACACCAGAGACCACCAAGACAGACACCCACTCAATCACCACAACACAGCAGAAACCACAGGGCACATATCTCACCTACACAGTGTGCAACCCTCAAAAGCCAACCACCTGCCTCAATAATCATAGGTGAATCAATAGTGAGGCACACAATGTCCCACTCACTAGGTTGAACATGGAGGAGATAACAGTCAGTGTCTATCAGGTGCCAGAATCAGACAATAGTGAGGCACACAGATGTCCCCTC
>NW_025060584.1:0-5411 GCF_019279795.1 Protopterus annectens
AGGAGGGAGTGTTGTACTATGATGGGGTCTGAATCCATGTTGAGAGTCTGTGAGTAGTTTATTTTGGGTTAGATAGAGCATTAGTTGGTTGTGCATGCACTTTTCCATAATTTTGGCAAGTGGTGATAGTATGGCTATAGGTCTATAGTTGGATAGTTCTGTGGATGAACCTCCTTTGTCGAATGGAATAACATAGGATATTTTCCAAATTGAGGGGATTGAGGCCTCGGTTATGGTTCTGTTAATTAGGATTGAGATAGGGTAGGCTACGACATCTGCAGCAATTTGCAGGTATTCAGCCGGCAGAAGATCGGCTGAAAGGGTGGTTGGCTTCAGTTTTTTCAAAAGGGCTCTGATAAAGGATGTGGACACTGGGTGGAAGTTAAAAGAGAGTGGTGAGTCGGGTATAGTGTTTATAGAAGTGTGGGGAGGAGAAAGTTGGTTAGCTAATGACTGGATGGTTTCTGTGAAGAAAGTATTGAATGAATTGGCTATATCTTCTTGGCTCTTGTCAGATAATGTTCCTGGGGTCGGAGTAGTGGATTTGCCTGGTTGGAGAAGTTTATTTATTCCTGCCCAGTACTTTTGATTAACATCTTAACATTAACATATTAACATATGATTAACATATTAACATTATGCTGTAGCACAGAACATAATTACAGAGAACAGACTAAAAGCCCTGCTACTGTATGTGACTGGAAACGGTGTTTATCAGATACATGTGGCCATGCCCAATCATAATGAGAAGTTTGCATGACACATTACAGAGGTTCATAGGTTCATACTAGGCTATCTACCCTAGGGCATTTATAAGCCTAGCCAGAATGTGTTTAGCTTTCGCCACCCATTTTAAATTAATTTTGCTATGCCCTTTATCGAGGTTAGTATACTGTGCCTCTGTCTAACAGTGACACAGAAGTGATACCCGGGGTAAACCTACGATCTCCCATCCACACATCAAGATTCCTCTTGAAGAGAGTCAATGAGGGACTCTGCCTAACCTGGACTGGGATTTTATTTCAGAGTGAAGGGAGCCTCTGGGTTATGAATCTGTCCCTCCAGCATGTCCTATTTATTTCAGTGCTGAGGTTCAAGTCTCTCGAGCACGTAGCTCGATGGGATTTGGATTTTCTGAGGTACAGCATGTCCATTAATTCCGGGTTGGACATGGCTTTATACATCAGGCACAGATCGCCTCTGAGCAGGCAGTATGCCACTGAGTAGAGCTGGAGTTTCTTTAACCGGGCAGCATATGGCATCTGTTTGAGCCCTTTGATCCTCTTGGTGAGGTACTTTTGGGGTCTTTCCAGTTGCTGCAGGTGTCTGGTAAGGTACATCCCAAAAGGGGCATTGTACTCAATTATGGGCCTGATGATTATGAGTAAAGAGGCATGATGACCTCCCCTGATCTAGATGTGAATCCCTTCATGATTAGGTGAGCTATATAAAATGTTTTTCTAACCACTTTGGCCACGTGGTTGTCAAATGAGAGATTGCTATCAACTTGGGTCCCCAGGTCCCTAATTACTTCTTCTGTACTTAATGGATTACCACCTATATGGTAATTTGTGGGCACTTTGTTTTTGCCAAAAGGGATGACTATACACGTTTTGGCGTTTAGCTTGAGGCCATGGCTCTGGCACCAGTTGTCTGTTTCTATGAGGCCCTTTTGGAGGATGCTTGTGTCAGCTGGAGAGTCGATTATGGCGCCCAGTTTGTAGTCATCTGCGAACTTGGTCAGCCACAGTCCTTCCGTGTTGACCTGTACCTCCGAGAAATATATACCGAACAAGAGAGGTCCCAGGACTGAGCCTTGTGGGACGCCACTTGTAACTGGTTTGGAGTCTGACATGGCTCCAGCAATTCTAACCATGTGGGTTCTGTCCTTGAGCCAGTTTGCAACCCATCTATTGACATAGGGGTTTATATTTAAGCTGGTGAGCTTATCTATAATGCCTGAGTGGGGTATTGTATCGAAGGCTTTTGCAAGGTCCAGGTAAGCTGTGTGGACCACCTTCCCCTCGTCAATGGCCTTGGTGACTGTTTTAAAGAAATCAACCCGGTTTAAGAGGCAGGATCTGCCCTTAACAAAGCCGAATTGGGTAGGATCCAGTGTCTGTAGGTCCCCAATATCTTTATTTATGAGGTCCATGATGATCCTTTCCATAGCTTTCCAGACCAAGCTAGTCAGGCTTATGGAGAGATAGTTTCCAGGATCCGTTGAGGCACCACCTTTGTGGAGAGGGACCACTGTTGCTGTATGCCACTCTTTGGGTACATATCCTGTAGTAAGGCTGAGATTGAACAGTAGTTTTATGTTTGGGTTTAGCTCTTCTTGGAGTTCATGTAGGACACAGCCCGGGACACCGTCTGGTCCCATTGATGCTGTGTTTTTTGCTTTGGAGAGGGCGGCTCTTACCTGAGCATCTGAGATGTCAGGGGGGCAGCACTCTGCTGGGATAGATATTTGCCCTTTTGTTGGGGAGGGGGGGAGAAGTTTGCGCTGAACCTGTCAGCTAGGATGTTGGCAATGTCTGTGGGTTCGATGTAATTTTTGTCATTATGGACTTATCTGAGCATATCTGGGAATTCCCACCCAGGTTCCTAACATAACTAAAGAAAGCCTTGTGATTATCCTTAGTGTCCTGTGCAATTTTTCTCTCGAAGCTGGCCTTAGACGATTTTATGAGTGCCCGTAGTTTTTTGCTAATACTGATCAGAGATGCCTTCCCTTTTTGGGATTTTGCTCTATCATGTAGTAGCTTCTTCCTTCTATTGTATAGTTTGTTTATGGCTGGAGTCCACCAGACAGGATGTCTGCCTTTGGAGAATTGGGTCTTGATTTTATTTGGGATTGCATGATCCATGCATTCCTGAAGGTGTTCATAGAATGTGTTTATAAAGGATTCTGCGGTCCGGGCCGTATTTTCCACAGGCTCGGGGGCTTTGAAGGATTCCACCTCGGTTTTGAGGAGTGTGAAATTTGCTTTAGAGAAGTTTTTCACTGTGGTTTTCTGGGCAGGGGGTGGGGTCGGGATGTGAATATCCAGTGAGATTAGTTTATGGTCTGATCTTACCAGTGAGGGGTACACTTCTGGTCTGGAGCATAGAGTCCCCATTTTGGTGATGATCAGGTCCACTATGTTTTCCCCTCTTGTGGGAGTGGTAGCAAGTTGTTCCATAGCATTTGAGTTTATAAATTCTAGGAAACTTTGGGCTAGGGTGTTGGAGCTAGAGTAATGCTCCCAGTCTATGTTTGGGTAGTTGAAGTCGCCCAATATAATGGTGCTTATAGAGACCTTCATATTTTCCAGTGTTCTCAGGAAGGCCGAGTGGGGTTCCTGGGTTTGGGAGGGTGGTCTGTAGCAGCTATAAACTGGAAGGCAGTTTTACCCACTGTTAGTTGCACATGGATAGTCTCTGATGCTTCGTGCTGTGCCATCAACCTGGAGGTGTGGGTATCTTTGACGAATATTGATACTCCCCCTCCTTTTGTGGTTCGGTCCAAGTTTTGGGGCTGAAAAGCATGGTATGAGGTATAACCTGATAGTGCTGGGGTGCTCTCAGGAGCCTTGAACCAGGTTTCTGTTACTGAACAGATATCGATGTTCTCCATGCTAAGGAGAGTTTTGAGTGCGTGCATCTTGAGGTTTAGACTTCTGGCATTGAGTAGCATTACTCTTAGTTTCTTATCCCTTGTGATACCTATGGAGGTGGGTTTGTCTTTTGAGCCTTGCCTAAAAAAGGCACTATGGGGGAAGCAAGAGCCTTTGCCAATATCCGAAAGCCCAGGGGTGACAGGTGCAAGCCGTCCCTAGCGAAGCATCGTTGCTTGTCGAGCATGTCATCCCAGGCTGACAGACATTGGATCCCCTTTGAATGACACCAATACTTAAGCCAATTGTTGAAATTGATCATCTTGTCTTCATATTGTGGCATCATTCTTGGTGAGGGTAAGATGCTACATGGGCTACATGCTCAGAGAGCTCCTCTATGTCTCTTTTCATGTAGTCCAGGGAGGTACGTCTCAGGTCATTCACACCAGCATGGACAATGACCGAGCCATATTTGTACTTGCCTTGGAGTGACCTGAGTGCTTGTGTTATGTGGCGGATCCTAGCGCCCGACAGGCAGCTCACCATGACCTTCTCCTTGTTCAGCCTGGTGAGCGGACGCCAGTGTGCCTGACCATAGAGTCACCTATTTCAAGTCTATCAGGTGTGTTGTTGTGCCTTAAGGGCTCTGACTGTTCGCACACTGGCTTTGTAAGCTATGTGTTGCACGTGTTTTGTTTTGGGGTAGGGGTTGCTTGGGTGTGTGGTATGGAGGTGTGAGCTGCTTAGGCAGATTTTTATTTAGAGCCTCTGAGTATGTTTTGTGTGTTTATGTGTTTGGTTTGCTGTCGTGGTAGGTCTGTGTGAGACTGGAATTGTAGTGAGTGTGGTTTCCTTCTCCTCCTGACTGGTTACCAGAGAGCTTAGCTCCAGTTTGGTTATATGGTTGCATCTCTCACATGTGTTGGAATTTGTTGGGAGGAGGAGAGGGTTGTCTGTGTACATGAGGCAGTTGTAACATTGCCTCAAGATTCCCAGATTCACCAGCTGGACCGGAGAGGAGATTGACAACTGACCTTTGGACATGCTAGAATAGTACTGGGAATTCCTTTATAATAGAAAAAAGGGCCAATGGGGAACAAGGTACTCAAGGGGAGTTTGTGAGGGTGTAGTGCTTTTAATTTTTTAGTGCTGACTTATATAATTGCTTTAGTGAGCAAGTGTCAGGTAACTTAAATGCAATGTGTTACAGGTAACTTAAATGCAAAAACGACAAACAGTAACTTTCTTTCATGTGAAACAAGGAAATAAGTACAGTAAGCAATACAGAATAACTTCAATCCAAGAAAATATGTGCCTTGAAATATTTAAGCTTTGAAGAACAGTGAAAGAAGATTATGAAACTTCACAGACATATTGTACAACTAAAGGCATTAGAAAGAAACTGAGTTTTCAGACACTGGTTAACATTCCATTCAGGAACAATAAAGAGAAAGCCATCTCAGAGCCATCTCTGTGCTATAAAACATCCTTAAGATCACCAAGTCACTAGAAGTGTCAGGGATGCAGCTAGAGAAAATAGAATGGTGTAAGATAAGCACACAATTCATCAGTCAAAGTATGTAAAGTGTGAACAAATGACAGTAAGTTGGTCACAATACATGTGTGACAATGTGACAAACAAGACAGAAAGCAATAGGTCTGGCTGTTGATGCGAAGGTCTATGCCTAACACATGTAAAGTGCAAAAAAATAAGCCATTTTTCAAGACTTTATAATAGTTCTTGTAATACAAAACTAAGTTAAGGTATATATAACAAGCAAAAAGTTAAATATGTAAAAAAAAAATAAAATT
>NW_025060585.1:0-4935 GCF_019279795.1 Protopterus annectens
TGGTGTTGATTTTTTTTTTTTCTCAAACATGGTTTTTTTCCTGCAGAAGCTGGCCCAATTAGTGTGGAAGCCAAAGGGCAAGAGAGAGAGAGAACAAATTTGGGGCTGACACCCTGGTCCTCTGCAAAATAAATATAAGGCAGAGTGACAGGCAACCATTCTCCTATCAGCGCAGCTGGGATGTGACAGGGAAGCAATAAAAATAAAAATAATTACACCTAGTGAGACATTCAGAACATGAACTGGCAGAAAGTTCACAATGCCAATCATGTATTAATATGGTGCCACCCATGAATATAAAGCAAATATTTGTCATGTGCATCAAATCCAAAAGATGAGCTCCTTGAAAGGTTGCTGACCCTTGGAACAAACTTTAAATGTTCCTTTCAATCTTTGAGCTACAGTCCGTTAGAAGTACTTTCCCCAAGTTTTAAAGAATGACGAATATACAAAAGGAAATGACATTCCCGGAATGAGTTACCTGGAGGTTTTGTATCAAGAATTCTTCAACAGACTTTTTAACAGAGGACACATAATTTCCCTGAATATAACTTTAATTACATATTTTATATGGGTGGCTTGGAATGAGCTTACTTTCTCATTCAATGTGGTTGTATAATACATAAGTACCGATAAATGATACTCCAAGATTCACTTTTCCAGTGACACTCATATAATTTGCATAGACTATAACTCCACTGACTAAAGGCATTAACAGTCTGTAAATTATTACTTACTATCTTTGCACTTTGTTCAGATAAAGAAGATTGCACAGTCACTAGGAACCCAATGTTCCAGGCATGATATTTACTCCAGGCCTGTGGTCCGTAACGTAATCACGTAAATATGTGGTGTAACTTGAAACATTACATCTTAGGAAAATAAATAACCACTGAGATATGGGAAACTGCTAACAAACTACTGATATATGGGAAACTAGCGTTAAACTGTGCCGGAAATTCAGTTAACACAAACTACTGAGATATGGGAAATCCAGTCTGAGAACCAAAATATTTACACTTTTACAGCCGTGTCTAAGGCTATGTCTTCTATACTCTTAAAGGAGAACAATGGGATATCTGAATTTCACCATTTGTGTATTTTCTTCCCATTTCAGAACCAGCAGTGCTAAAATTAAACGCACCTGATCCAACTAAGGTTTTTCTGGTTAGATAATTTGCCGCCAATTTGTCATGAACTTTAGCTGACAGAAACAAATCCCATGCCATAAAGCATTTTCTGACGTCCCACAACCTGACTCTGTAGAATAGCTATTAATTATAGTTTCTCCAAATGCTCCACAAACCAACATCACCACGCAATTTTTGTATTAACTGAAAACATGCGTGTCGCTGATGTCACAAAATGCATAGCCCCTATCCCCGAGCTGATTAAAAACTTGTAATATGAAAATCTTTTTCAAGTAGTTATAGTAGGAATTTATTCTGATATCAGACCTTCCCATGCCAAAGATCAACAGTCCCAAACTTGGATTCTCTTACATGAAGTACTGTGTTATGGTACAGCATTATCCGGCATGCAATTGATTGTATATATTTTGTTTCTTTCTGTATTTAATTATGTTGAATTTCTGGTAAATTATTTAGGATTATGTTCAGAAAAGTTCTTTTAAACCTTGATGGTGTTTTATTTAAAACCATACTTATTAAACATTGTTTTTAAACACAGGTGGTGTAAGCATGCTTAGACCGTAAATAATAAATGATAGAAGCAATATGTGCTTAATAACTTGGACGGATGCCTAGCTCCCATACCTCTCAACCTCTAAGAACAAGTAGCTATGGGCAAAGCAGAACAAGAGACAAAGGCCTCCAAAGGTACTTTTAAATATTGCTCTTACAAACTTAGACAGTTGATAGATTACCATGTTTTGCATTAGTATGAATTTTTAGGTATACAATCTAATAAAATCAAATGTCTGCCATTATTTTCAGACTGTCCCTCAAAGTTTTGCCAGTGATTTGAGAGAAAACCACAATTTTATGAGAAATGGAGGAAGACTAAAATAAGAGAGGCAAAAATCTGGACATTTTTCTAAAATCCTGTGTACAGTTGAGAGGTATGCTAACACCACTGAACTGTGGCCAATATGTTGGATGCTTACCGTGACGTTAATTTACTGATTCTGTTGTTGCTGCTCCTCGTTTATATGTGCATGAGGATTTCAGTTGTACTTTATTTCATATGCTGCACTCCTCTGACTTAAGCACACTGTGCTTCAGGGAATTTTGTAGTTATGTGCCTTGAAACCATTTATTTCTCTTTATACTACTGAAGATTATATGCTAAGCCAGTAATACTAAAGCCATAACAGTTTCCTTTACAGTATACCCTGCCAAAAATGCTTTTAATGCTCAAACCAGTAATTGTTAAATGTATAAGCTTGTTCATCAAACTGTCAAGATCCACAACAAGATATGTGGACTGTTTTCTATTTCTATCTTATAAAAACCTGCATTTATCTGCTTCTCCAAATATGTCTAATGGACTTTGCAATGAATGTGCTGCATCACCCTGGGCCACCAATAATCCTTCATCTGGTTTAAATTCACCTCTTAACCATTTCTGTGTCAGGATCCCATCACAAGTGTTATTCTAGTAGTTTTCTGCACTTGTAACTATATTTATTCTTTTTCCAGCCAGCTTTTCATCTGATCCTTCTTGCATTATTTTTCAGCCATCACCAGTTGCTATTTTCTTTTGTCTACTTCTGATTTGATTTCCATTCTGCCATTGATAGGCCTCTACTAAACTAAGGAGTGAAGTCATCTTAGACTTGTTTGCAAATTCAGTTTGTATAGCTTGGACTTTGTTCTTAGACTTGTGACCGTTTCTAGCATTAATTTTAGTCTCTAAAAGTATTCTTACTGAGTTTGTCTATTTGTTCAAGTCTATAGGTCTAGGTTCATATCAGCTATCTGCCCGAGGGCATTTGCTACCTAGCCCATCGCTTGTGCTACGCCACCCTTTAGTAACTATAACGCATTATTTTGCTGTGCCTCTGCTCTAGTAGTGACACGAGGTAATCCCTGGGGTATAATTCAGCGATCTCCCACATCCATTGGTCAAGATTTTCTTGTCAAGGCCAGCGAGGTGCTCTGGGCTTCATGTACCGGGATTTTGTCTCCACATAGGGTGTCTCATATGAACTTATCCCTCCAGCACGCCCCATGAGCTTGCCGAGGTTTAAGTCTCCGCCTCTTGTGGCTCTGATGGATCTAGATTTTTTGAGGAAGCATATTCATCAAATCTAGTTTGATATACTGTTAGGCAAAGGTCACCCTGAGCAGCGGTAAGCGACTGAATAGAGCTGGAGTTCTTTCAGTCGGGCAGCATAGGGATAGATTTTGAATCTCTTTATCCTTGCAGGAGAGGAACTTTGTGGCCTCCAGCTGCTGCAAGTGTCGGGTCAGATATATCTGACGTATTGTAATCAATCATTGGTCTGATGAGGATGAGTAAAGGGAGACTATAACCTCCTTTTGATCAGATGAGAACTTTCATGATAAGGTATAATGTAGAAGGTCTCCTTAACTACTTTTAGCATAAGCTGAATGATTACTAACAACCGCATCCCCAGGTCCCCATGAACTTTCCTGTGCCTGTGGATTGCCACCCATTGGTAGCCATAGGGTAAATTTGTTTTCCGATGGCATGACTATGCATTTTGGTATTTAACTTTAGGCTGGAATGAAAACTAGTTATCTGTACTTCTGTGAGACCTTCTGAAGGATATATTCAGTTAGATGTAGCCACGATATACCAGTTTGCAGTCATTCAAAACTTTGGTCAGCCATAACCTCCTGTGTCGCTGTACTCGAAAGTAGATGCCAAACAAGAGGGCCTAGGACTACTGTATGTCACTGCAGCTTTGAGCCTGACATGGCGCCAGCAACTCTGACCCTGTGGGTTCCATACCAGCCAGTTTGCAAACCCATCTTGTGATGTATGTTAATATTTGCTGATGAGTTTTCAATGAGGTCTGCGGGGTATTGTATCGAAGGCCTTAGGCCAGATCGGTGTAGGCTGTATGGATTCGCCTTTCCTCATCAATGGCTTTGCAGACTGTTTCGAAAAAGTCAACCGCCAGCAAGAAGGACCGTCGGAAGGTGCCAAACTGCTGATCCAAAGTCTGCAAATTCTATGTCTTTATCTATGAGGCCCATTATGATCCTTCCATGGCTTTGCAGATAAGGCTTGCCGGCCACTGGGTCAGGCTCAGGCTCAGTGAGCTGCATGGGACCACAGTTGCAGTGCCACCCTAAAAGTGATCCAGAGTAAGATTTCTTGATTAAACAGCTGTCCTAGCTGTGGGTTTAATTCCTTCATTGAGTTCGTGGGATACAGCCGGGGATACCCACTAGGTCCAAAGGATGCTGTGCTTTTGCTTTGAGAGAGTAGCCTCACTAGTGCTTGGGAGATGTTTGGGGCTGCACCGCCAGTAGCATATCTCCTTTGGGGCGGAAGTTTGCACTGAAACCTAAGTCAGCCAGTATGTTGGCAATGTCTGTAGATCAGTAATCTCTTGGCATCATTTTGGAATTGTTCTGGAGTATAATTTGCTTCTCTGAAGTTTTAAATATAGTTTTCAAAGAAGGCCTTATGATTGTCTTTGAGTCTTGCCGCTTTCTCAATGGCTTTTGATGATTTTTAAGAGAGTTTCCAGTTGTTTATAATTATAGTACCTTACCTTTGCTGATTTTTGCCTCACTGTGTGCCTTCCTTGTTGTAGAGTTTGTTTATGGCTGGGGTCCACCAGACTGGAATGCCACGCTTTGCCTTTGCACAAAAGAGTCTTTGTTTTGTTTTTTTCTGACTGCCTTATCTAAGGAAGTCCAGCAGGCAGGTGCTGGGCAAAGGCATTTGTAAGTGATTCAGCGCTTGAGTACTGTTTTCCAGCTCGGGGGTTGGGGA
>NW_025060586.1:0-4009 GCF_019279795.1 Protopterus annectens
TTTTTCCATCACAGTGAATTTACTTCCATACAGATAAGGCTGAAGTTTTTGTAGTGCCCACACTATGGCTAGACATTCCTTTTCTACAGCTGCATAGCATTCCTCCCTGGGTTGGAGCCTACGACTGAGATAAACCACTGGGTGCTCTTCCCCCTCTGAAGAAATCTGGCCAAGTAGACCCCGACCCCATAGGTCGAAGCATCCACCTGCCCAACAAATTCTTTGCTATAGTCTGGACTGGCTAACACGGGGCCCTCCCAAAGCTTGTTTAAGCTTCTGAAATGCCTGCTCACATGCTGGGGTCCACACTACCTTATCTGGCCTGTTCTTCCTTGTCAGGTCTGTGAGGGGAGCAGCTATGGTACTATAATTGGGAACAAACTTTCTATAGTATCTTGCTGTCCCTAAGAATGCCCTCACCTTTTTGGTAACAGGTACAGGCCACGCCTGAATAGCTTCCACTTTGGCAGGTTCTGGCCTTATCTTACCACTCCCTACTCTACGCCCTAGGTAGAAGACCTCTCCCATCCCACCTGACATTTGCTCGCTTAATGGTCAACCCTGTCCTCTGCAGTCTGCCCAGCACCACCCTTACATGCTGAAGGTGCTCTTGCCAGGAATGGCTGTAGATAGCAATATCATCCATGTAAGCAAGGGCAAACCCTCCTGCTCCTGCTAAGATATGATCTACCAGCCTCTGGAAAGTTGCTGGGGCATTCCTCATCCCAAAGGGCATCTTTGTGAACTCATACAAGCCAAAAGGAGTCACAAAGGCTGACTTCTCTCTAGCACTAGGAGTCAAGACCACCTGCCAGTAACCCTTGGTAAGATCAATGGTTGTAAGATACTTTGCCCCAAAAAGCTACATTAGGACCTCATCTGTCCTAGGCATGGGGTGAGCATCTGCCTCTGTGTGACTATTTAATTTCCTATAATCCACAGAAAGCCTGTTGCTGCCATCCATCTTTGGCACCAACACCACTGGTGAGGCCCAGGGACTGTTGGACTCCTGAATCATCCCTTGTTCCAACATCTCCTGTACCTCTTCCCTCAGAGTCTGTTTGACACTCTCAGGCACCCTATAAGGGGGCCCGCCTGATAGGCCTTTGGGTCCTGATCCACCTGGTGCTGCACCAGGTGGGTGCCCTTTTTCCCCTGCCCCAAACTCCTGCAACACTGCTCGGATTTCTCGAACCTGGGTAGGAGATAGCTGCTGGGACATTGCTACCCCCTTTCCCCCGGGGGTCAGCCCAAGCCTCACTGAGGGGATCAGTCAAAGATCTCCTCAGACTCCTCCTGCAACCCCCTGCAAATGCTCAGCACAAGGGCCTCCCTATCATGGTAAGGGTTTTATCATGTTAACATGGTACAATTTGTGCCCCTGCCATCTGCCTAGCACTTCCACCATGTAGTTAACATCACTTACCTTTCTTACCACCTTTTAGGGGCCCTCCCAAGCTGCTTGCAACTTGTTGTGTCTGACAGGAATGAGAACCATCACCTGCTGCCCTAAACATACTCTCTAGCTCGAGCATTCCTGTCATACCACACCTTTTTTTGTTGTTGGGCTTCTGCCAGGTTCTCCTGGGCCAGGCCCATGAGTTCCCTGAGCCTTGTCCTGAGGTTCAGGACATATACCACAACAGACTCCTTGTGAGACTCCCTTTACCCTTTCCCCCTCATCTCAAATTAAATCTAGAGGTCCCCTCACCCTATGCCCATACAGCAACTCAAAGGGTGAAAAAACTGTGGATTCCTGTGGAACCTCTCTGTACAAAAACAACAGATGGGGCAAATATTTGTCCCACTCCCTCTTAAACTGATCTGCAAATGCCTGTAGCATGGACTTGATTGTAGAGTTTAACTTCTCAACAAGACCATTAGTCTGGGGATGGTAGGGGGTGGTCTTCATGTTCTTCACCCCACAGGACTTCCACAGACAAGCCAGCAGGTCTGACATAAAATTGGCACCTCTGTCAGACAGTATTTCCTTTGGGAAACCTACCCTGCTGAAAATCTCTAGCAAAGCATTTGCCACTTCTCTGCCTCAATTGAGGACAAAGCCACTGCCTCAGGGTATCGGTACCATAATCTACAATCACTAGGATATACTTTTTTCCCCGTGGAACTGGGGTACTCAGAGGACCCACAATATCCATAGCTACCCTTGAAATGGCTCCTCAATCACAGGCAAAGGCATCAAACCAGGTCTCACCTTGTCTCCTCCTTCCCTACCTTTTCGCGCTGCTCACAGGCCCTGCACTACCCTGTTACATCTCTGGAAATTCAGGCCAATAGAAGTTTTGCATAACATGCCTCTTTGTGTTTTATGCCCATATAACCTGCAAAGGGAATATCATGGGCTATGCTAGAAGTGCCAGTTTGTAAGCTCTAGGCACTACCAACTGCTGTACTCCCCACCTTCTAGCCCTCCCTAGGGGTCCACTTTTGTACAGTAACCCTTTGTTCCAGTATACAGTTTCCCCCTTTCCCCTTGAGAATCAGGTCCCCCTAGCTACTGTCTCAGGCCTTGAAATGTAGGGTCTGAGAGCTGAGCCTGTCTAAATTCTCCTTGTAACCCTTCCCAGCTCTCCTTCCACAGGAAGTCTGGCATCCTCTGACAGTGGTGCCTCACTGCAGCCGGGGGACTACTACTCACATCTACCTTTGCAGTCACTCTGTCCAAGGGACCATCAGTACCCACAAGCAGCTGTGGCTCACCTTCAGGCTCACTGCTACTGAGTAGCTCCCTGAAGTAACCACCTAAAGTCCGGGCCCAAGTATGCAGTCTGTCTGGGTCTCCCCCAGGCTACCAGACCCACATGCTTGTCTCCTAGCCTCACTGCGTGTAACTGCATAAGTACATAGTACTGCCTCATCCAAATCCTTCCCTCTCAGGACATCTGCAGGATGGTAGTTCCATACCCTGGTTGTCTCAAGACAACCCACTATTGGCATTTTGTCTTTACCAATTACTGGCTCTTTCACTTTTTGTTCTCCACCTTGCCTCTGTGGACATCTGTATGCCACATGGCCCCACTGGTTGCATTCAAAACATTTAACCCTAGCTCCGGGACATATACCTGGACTAGTGGCTTCCCCTGCTACTGGTGGATTCTGTTGGGGCAGTCTGTGCTGCCCACCATGGGTTCTTTTAGTCCCATGAGCAGTACTGGGGGTCCCTTTCCTGTACAGGGCTGCCCTGCTTGCCAGGTATAGGTCTCCCTTCTTCCCCAACTCCTCTAAAGTAACACACTGTTTATCTGCTAACCAGCTCCTCATGTCCTCAGGCAAAGTGCTAAGGGCTTGTTCCCTTACCAAAAGGTCTGCCAGCCCTTCAGAGTTGGTGACCTGACATCCACTCACCCAGCTATGAAAATAAGTGCTCAGTTCAACAACATATTCACATACATTTTCATCTGCCTTGAGTCTATGCTCACGAAACTTTTTCCTATACATTTCAGGTGTTAGCTTAAAACATTCTAATAAATGTCTTTTTACAGTAGTATAATCAAAACAGTCAGTGTCATACATTTTTGCTAAAGAAGTTACAGCTTTACCATGGAGTAAGGGGTCAGGAACCGTACCCAGAGCCTTTGGTCAACTTCATACTGTTTACATACCTCAAACATATGAATGAAGCTATCAAAATTATCACCCTCTTTAAACTGTGGAAGAAATTTACTGACCTTTTGTGCTTCTGGGGTCCAGTTACTCCTTCCCCCTTACCTCCATGACTCGGGAAGAGTCAGCATTTCCCTCTCATGCTTTCTCTGCCATTCATGTTCTTCAGCTTCTAGGCTCCTCATTTTATCAGCTGCTTCTAGTTCCATACACCTGGCCTCAAACTCAAGTCTCTTAGCTCCAGCTGAATTTTAAGTTTCCCCTCCCGAAAGGTTGAGCTGTCCATTCTCGAGGATATTGTATCTCCACTGTCAGTCTGATTGTCCTCCAGACCCTTTCCTTTGGTTTTCTTTGGATGGCCCCCGCCCGGTTTAAACCCCAAGGG
>NW_025060587.1:0-4744 GCF_019279795.1 Protopterus annectens
GGGCAGGTGGAACCCCTTAAAACCCCTTAGCAGGGATGTAGTTGGACATGTTGGAGGGATGGAGGTATCCCCCGGAGACCCCCTATGCTGTGGAATACAACCCCGGGTCCATGTGAGGCAGAGCACCTTGCTGGCTGTGTTCAAGAGGTATCTTGACCTGGGATGGAAGGTCATACGTTTAACCCGGGACTGTCACTGTGTCACTGCTGGAGAGGCATGACATAATAATGGGCACAGTACTGTTTCCATAAAAGGGGGTGGTTTTGCCAATGAACTCTGTTTAGGTTTATCCCTGCCGGGAAGATAGCCTAGTATAAACCTATGTACCTATGAACCTATCTGACCATGTTGCATTATGTTCAGATGTGAACTCCCAAAACAGCCTCATCCAACATCATTTGTGTATTCCACAACATGGGTGTACATTGGCAAACACTACCGATGTGCCCTAGGCCATTTCTAATGCTAGTGGAGTGTGTTTGTCCATCAACTTTTAAGTGTAGTTTGCCATGACATATGTCTTGTTTAGTATACTGTGCCTCTGTCTACCTGTGACATAACATTGATACCCAGGGTAAACCCCCCATCTCCCATCCACTCATTAGGATTCCTGTTGGGGGGGTAAACGAGTGTCAGGAAACCTGTACTGGTAGTTTACTCATGCGTGGGGTGGCTTCTGTTTTTTGGATAATGCAGTACAGCCTGTCCTAATATGTCAGTGCTGGGGTTCAGGTCCCTCATGTGCATACTCCTGCCATTCAGATTCTACAAGGTGCAGCATGTGCATTGATTCCAGCTTGGACATGGCTTTCTACATCAGGCACAGCTTGCATCTGGGTGGACAGCATGGCAGTGTGTGGAGCTGCACTCTGTTTAATCAGGCTACATTACATGTGTTCCAGCTCTTCATACTCCTGGTGAGGTACTGTTGTGGAGTTTACACGTCGTGGATCTGTCTGCATGAGGTACAGCCCAGAGGGGGTGTTGTGGTCATTTCTAATCGTGATGAAAGATAAGTGCAGAACCACAATGACCTCCCCCTTTGCTAGATGTCAGACAGCATGGACCATGCAATCACAAATAAAAACAGGACCCTCTCCACAAAGGGAAAGTGTCCTGTCTGGTGGACCCCAGCCATAAACAAACTGTATGACAGATGAGGGTTACTAATGCAAGACAGAGCTACATCTCCAAAAGGGAAGACAGCTGTGATCAGCACTAGTAGAAAGCTACATTATCTCATAAAGACATGCAAGGTCAACTTGGGGACATAAATCACCAAAGACAATGAAGGTAACCCACTGCTTTCTTCAGTTATGTCAGACACCTGGTTTGAACCCTCAGATATGCTCGAGTTGGTACACAACAACATATATTCCAGTGACCTGACAGATATTGGCAACATTCCGGACAGCTTCAGTGCGATTTCCCCCTCCCTCACCCCCAAAGAAGATAGTTATCACTGCTGTATGTAACCTCACTGTCATCTTGGATGTCCATGTGGGGCCCCTCAGCAAAGACAAGTACACAGCATCCATGGGACCTGCTGGTATCTCCGGTTGCATGCTATGTGAACTCCAGAAGGGCTGGCCCCATGTAAAACAACTGCTATTTAACCTTAGTCTTGCTACAGGATATGTACCTGAACACTGGCATGCAACAGTGGTCCCACTCCACAAAGGAAGGGCCTAAAAAAGCCCCCTTGTCTGCAAAGATATGGGAAGGTCTTTTGGAGCTCTTACACAGACACATTACTGACCTACGGACCCTTGTTCCCCCCCAGTTCAGCTTTGTACAGGGCAGATCCTGCCTTTGCACCTAGTTGACTACTATGAAACTGTCAGTAGGGCCATCGATGAGGGCTCAGTCCCACAGCCTACCTGCACTTGGCTAAGGCCTGTGACACAATACCACACTCAGGCATCATAGCCAAGCTCAACAGCTGACATATAACAGCATGTCGCAGGATAGGTTGCAAAATGGCTAAGACACAGAACCCATAAAGTCAACATTGCAGGTGCCTTGTCAGATTGGGCACAGGTGGTGTCCCACAAGGATGTGTCCTGGGACCCCTTTTGGTATTTACTTTTCAGATGTGAAAGCAAACATAGGGGGTTTTGGCTGAAAAGTTTGCAGATGACTGCAACCTAGGCCCATAGTGAATACATCAGCCAGCCCCCACATACTACAGAATGCCGTCACAAAGGCGGATAGCTGGTGCCAGGCATGGCCTGAAACTGAATGCAACTGATGTGTATTCACCCCCTTGGGGGGAACAAAGTACCCACAGATCAATACATAGACAGCAACCCACTGAGCACAAACAACAAATCAGACACCTGGGGACACATGTAGATAGTGACATCTCTTTGACACCCCTGTTGCCAAGTGGTTGGGAAGACTTTCTATCTTGCCCACCTTATCATGGAGGGTTTTCCATCAAGATCATAGGAGGTCATTGTTCCCTATCCTTCTCCTTATCAGGCCCATGATTGAATACAAAGCCCCATATGGTATGTACTCCCAGCAATTGCAACAGCTGGAGACACCCCAAAAGTACCTACCATGAAGATCAGGGTTCTTCAACACATGTCATATGCTTCCAGAATAGAGGAAATCCAGCTTTGTTCAGTGTCATACCTATGCCTGACATACAAGACCATGTCCAATCAGGATTTGGTGGACATGCTCCACTGCAAGCAATCCAAATCCACCAGAGCCATGAGAGCTGAGGATTTGAACCTCAGAAATACATTATAGGACATGCTGGAGGGACAGAGTCATAACTCAGAGGCATCTCACACTCTAGCAGAGTATCCCAGTTCATGTTTGACAGAGTCCCTCACTGACTCTCTTCAGGAGACATCTGGACAACTGCATATGAGACGAGGCACAGACTAGACAGAGGCACAGTCATGTTATTCAATTACATAAGGGGTCATAATGTGTCACTTCTATGTCAGAGGCTCAATATTCAGAATCTATTCTGTACACTTATTACACTATAAGAGGTGGCTATATCCACATGACTATTGGTAGGCTAATACTTGCACTAGGGCACATAACATAGAAGTAGTCTATGAGAGTATGAAACACCGGGGTATGTGTAGGTATTGTCAATCAAACACTATGATGTGGTTTGGGGGCTTGATATCTCCCTGTATTCCAACATTGTTTTTTCTATTCCTTCTAGCATGTCTAGGGATCAGTTGCTAGTGTCCTCTCCCGCTCAGCTGGTGAACCTGGGCATTGAGGCAATGTTACACCTCATGTACACTGACAACCCTCTCCTTCTCCCATAAAACACATACATGTGAGAGATGCAACTATATAGCCAAAGTGGAGGCTGAGCTCTCAACATAGGACTAGCAAGACCAGAGAGAAGGTGAAGGTAACCACACACATCACAAATCCAGTCTCACATGGCACTATCACAACTTAAGATCATACACATAGACACACAAGACATACGGGAGGCTCTGATCAGAATTCTCCCAAAAGCAGTGGCCACCACAGCAGACACTCACACAACTGCCTCCACAGGGCACAGAAATGCAACACATTGACCACAGAGTCGGTGTGCCAAACAGTCACAGCCCTTAACCAAACACCCAGACACACTTGTCATAGGTGACTCCATAGTCAGACACACTGACATCCCCCCTCGGGTATAAAGGAGGTCACAGTAAGCTGCCTACCCACTGGAATCCACCACATAATGCAAGCACTCAGGTCACTCAACTGCAAGTACAAGTCTGCCCCAGTCATTATCCATGCTGGTGTGGACGACCTGACATGTACCCCCCGGGACTACATGGAAAGAGACATAGAGGATCCCTCTGATTATGTGGGCCCAGGGGGGGGACCCTGACCTTCAGCAGTATCCTACCTTCACCAAGTATGATGCCACATAAACAGAGACAAGATGATCAGCTGTAATATTTTGCTTAAACTATGGTGTCATTCAAAGGGGTCCAATGTCTGTCTGCCTGGGATGCCATGCTGGGCAGGCCACGGTGATTTGCAAGGGGGGCCCACCTGTCACCCTGGGCTCGTTTGGGATGCTCTTGCCACCCCATTGTGCCTTTTTATGCAAGATTCAGATTCTACACCTAAAGAAAACAGTAAGGAAAGACACTAAGGGTAATGCTGCTCAATGCCAGAGGTCTCAACCTCAAGGGACACACTGACCCCTTTTCAGTTGTAGCACATTGATGTCTGTGCTGTGCCTGAAACCTGGTTCACAGCTTCGGGGACTATCGGGGGTTACCTCATATCATGCTTCCCCACCAGAATCCCGGGCAACACCAAGAAGGATGGTGGGGGTCCATATTCATCAAGGACACCCTCACCTCATGGTTGGTGGCAACACAGATGCATCGGAGACCATCCAGGTGCCATACCTAGGCAAGACTGCTCTGCAGTTTGTAGCATGTTACATGCCACCCTCTCAAACTCAGGTACCTCCCCAGCTTCCTGAAACACTGAGGGGATAAATGTACTCCAAACACCATCCTACTGGGTGATTCCAACTATCCCATATAGACTGGGATCACTAATCAAGCCACAACACTTAACACAAAAGGGTTCCAAGAGTTCATACACTCAAATGCCATGGAACAACTGGTCACCATCCCCACAAGTGGAGACAACATACTAGAACTCATCATCACGAACATGGGGTCACATGTTCAACACCAAAATATACCCATCATTGGTGAGATCAGATCATGGAACCCTTACT
>NW_025060588.1:0-6250 GCF_019279795.1 Protopterus annectens
AACACACACACACACACACACACACACACACACACACATTAATAATATTATTATATATATATATATATATATATATATATATATATATATTTATTTATAGATGTATGCATACATGTCCCAAAAATGCCCAGCTTCTAAACATATATACTGCTGATAGACCATTCTCAACGGGGGGCAGCATGTATAGTTGGATACAAAAGCAAGCTTTTTATGACACTCACATCTGCCCCCCCACAGTCCAAATAAATAAGTGAACAGTGTTGAACTGTTATAAAATGCAAGGATAGGCCATGTTACACAATGGCCAGACATACAACAACCTCTTAGCAAAACAAACAAAATGTCTGAACATATAAAAGAAAAGTGCAACAACCAGACAGTAATTCAACACATGTTTATTATACTTTGATGTCTTGCCAAAGCCTCTTCTACAAGTGACTCAAACATTACCAGAAATACATGCCCTTAATCACAAGCAGAAGCAATTAACACCTATATTACATAATTTACACTACACAGCCTCAAATGATAACTCGCTACTTTAACCCCTTATGGGATGAAAGTATCACAGCATTAGAATTAACAACATTGTGTCTGTACATAACAATTGCCCTCTTATGAATGTTAGTAAGCAAAGCTGGTGTGGAAGGCAACCACAAAAAGTCCTCTCGCTCGACATAAACACAAGCCGTTTACTTACGCAAAAAAACAGACAAACAATACATCCAAGGTTAAGCCGCTTATCTGACTCCTGCAGGACTTCTTTCAGAACATAGGAGTACTTTTGCTGTTTCTTTCAATTCTAACACACATTATATGCGTTAAAAGCCACTCTCAATCAACAAGGAAATTAAAGGTGTAGGTACAAAATAAATAACAAATAAATGTTCAAAATACACCCTTACTTCAAGACATACAGCCTTTTTCGAAAATTCCTTATCCTAACAAAATGTCGAATTGCCACCTTGGGTAAAAAAGTGGTACATAAGTAATGTTTACACAACAAAAGAGTTAGTTAATAAATGTAACAAAAGAGTTAGTTAATAAATGTGAATGTGAATGTATATGTAAAAAATGTAAAATTTTTTTTAAGTATATGTATATATATATATATATATATATATATATATATATATATATATATATGGGTACCATAACGTTGCTAAGAAATGATATGATAGAATGTTTCCTGGAGACTAATATCAGAACTTTCACTTAGTAAAAACCTTGTCATACACATAGTAGAAACCTTACACTTAATATACACCCACCAATTGATAATAGCTAGTAAATCTAATTATAACAATGCATATGACTGTATCAAATGGTAGTGAATTATTTAAAATATAAAATATTATTGAAGGTGTTTAAAAATCTAAAAATCTTAAAATGTTAAAAGTGTTAAAAATATTAAAAATGTTAAAAATGTCTAAAAAATATATATAAAAAATATATATATGTAAAAATGTGTATATAAATGTATGTGATAAAAATATGAAAATATGAAAAACAATGGGAGAATTATATGTGTGTATAAACTGGGACACTGTACCAAGACCCTAAATTAACTGCAAGAACGGTGGTTTTATGCTAATGAAATCATTGATAGGGCTCAGGCAATCTTGGTGGCACTGGTGTGATAATTTGCCATTTGCCTCTTTTCATGGCCAATAGTGCTTTTACATTCTCCCCCAAATGCTGTGTGATGTTGACCCTTACTTCACACCATTGCAAACCTGAAATGATGCATAGCCCCGTGTTTTGATATAGGCCTGAAAGAGCATTCTTGCCTTTTAATAGCAAAATAAATGCTCAGAAATACATCATCTCAATTGTCATTTAGTCTTGCCTAGTATAAAAATTTCCGGGGGCAAACTTGGCAAGTAGCAAAGGTAGACTACAAAATTGATATTATAGTTGCCTGTCCTGCAGTGTAACAGTATGTTTGTTAAATTGACCAAGTTAACACCCTTCCTTATCATTAATAGTGTAGAAACTGATTACATGTACCGCGAGATTTTTCGTCTTTGCACCGTTGATCCCCTTATCACTCTATATTTGATTCCAAAATCCTTTTGAGATTGTCACATCCTGTTGTGTACACACAAATTTAGGATACAGGTCCCAGGGTCATAATCTCAGATCGTCATTCATAGTAAATAAATCTCCAGTGTTGCCTCACTATGTTTGACATGTTGGACTGTGTGGGGAACACGCCAGTCACACAAACCCTGACCTCTTAAATCCCTCCTTGGCTTGGAGTTGTCCCGATGGTAAAACCCCAGGTATAGAGTTGCCCAGTAGTGTGGTAGATATTTGGTTACTCCCATTCTTTGCTAACATATTGGACAACATTGTTGATAAGGGTAATCAGGTATCCTCTCACACTGAACATAGACCTAATGAGTTCAAGTTCGTTGTCCAATACATCTCTTGTCGATGACATACGTGGCAGCCTCGTGAAGGGCCACCGTCCTTGCGAACAACATTTTTAAAACATATTTGGGATGGTTACATACTGAATTCCAAGTAACGTTGGAAAATGTATTTCTGTAAATACATAAGAGATAAATCCACTCATCACCATGGCTGGATCGTGGAGTGTCCGGTAGGCTGTGCCCCTTTTATTGGAGATTATATGTAAACTGCTAAAAAATCAGTAGTGTTGTTGAGTATAACTGCAAAAAGGCTGAATCAAAATCTTCTGGACCCTTCCATAGCATCGAAAAGATCATCCAAGAACCTTGAATAATAGACAATACCATAAGTTGAAAAAATTCGCTTTTAAATAGGTATAGGCTTTCTTCCCATTCCAGCAGCGACAAGACGGTAAAATAAAAGTGCTGCATGCGTTCTCCACTGCATTGGTCGGTAACACCTCTAGTCTGTCTAAAATATTCATTTTCAAAATGTATAAAGTTATAGTCCAATACTAAGCCCATCATATCAACAATGAGGCTAATCCTGTCCCATTCCATATTGGAAAATTTTCTAAGGCTGTTGCAAAAGTTCACCAGTCCAATTTCTTTGGGTATACACGAGAATAGATCGATTACATCAATAGTCATGTAGATGAGGTTCTCATTCCATAGTTGTGGTGTTAAATTCCTCAGAAACATCCATGAATCTTTAATAAGATGACGAATATTATTATAAATGTGCTTCACCCATTTGTCAATAGCTACACCCAGGGGAAATGTTTTAGACCTACTACCCGAAATGATGGGTCTAAACGGAGGGTGTTCCATGTTTTTGTGTACATTGGGTATTCCAATAATTGTAGCTAAAGTCGGGAATTCAACTTTCAAGAACTGGTACACCTCATCTGTAATTCTGTGATCAATGACGTATTCTTCCACAGATAAATCAATTCTCCCAGTGCATAATATTAACTTCGCCATTAGAGAAATGGTGGCTCTTATAATTCCTTCGTTGATTGGTATAATATATTGTAGATTTTGTTGATGTAGTCCATTTTATTGTATAAAACAATACCTCCCCCTTTATCAGGTTTCATAACCCTCACTTCATTGTTGTTTACTAGTGAGTGTAGACAGTTACATTCTCCTTCAGTTAGATTGTCCTTTTTATTTGATATAGCATACTTGTCAGTCTTTTGTCCTTTGTAAAGACTGTATATGTCCTGACAAACCAGTTTCTCGTAACTGGCTACTACCGCATGGTTGCAGGGTATATATGTACTTCTTTTCTTCAGTACAACCTGTTCTCCTCCATAATATGTACCATCATTATTGTCAAATGCTTTGTTATTAAATTCATTATTAAGTTCATTGTTTACTACATGATTTATACCTTCATTGTTTTTGAATTGTAAGGCTAAATTCAATCTTCGACAATATAATTTAAATTCAGTTATGATGTCGACTAAATTGAATCTCACAGTCGGTATAAATTTCATTCCTTTGGAAAATAAGCTGTAAAACTCATCTGATATGCCAACACTTGATTAGTTAAAAACTTTGAACCCATTGTATGAGCTCATAAACTGATTCTTTTCCACCTGTGTTGGTACATGAAAATTCACAACAGGAGCTTGACTACAAGCCATGTGTGCTGCATCAGGACAGATACTTGCCATGACATCATTAGATCCAGTATTTCTTATCTCCTTTTCAAATGGTTTGGAGTGTATGTGTTTTTCTGAGGGGGGAAAAATCTTCTGCCCCGAAAATTTACATTTCTGTCCGTGTGTCTATCATCATACCTTTGATATCTATCACTACCGCCATCCCTGTTATTTTTGGGCCATATGTATGCTCTGTTGTTACTATATAGGTCCAAATCACGGACTATTTTCCTGCTTTTTCTTTGAAATATAGTGGTGGCTTTCTGCTGTGCCATAGTGAACTGTTTGTTGTACAAATCATTCCATTTAAAAAATAGTTCATTAGTAATTAGTTCATGGTTTAAATCATCAACCTCGTGTATTAAACTTGAAAGTTTCTCATCATTTTTCTTAATCAACATTTTCATGTAACAATAACCAAAACTATCAAACATGTGGTTAAATTCACTCATCCCATCATGATCCACCTCAACCCCCATAGGCATCTTAAAAAATCTAATCCCCTTAGGAACTACTTTTAAAGACAAACATTTTGTGAAATATGCATTCTCTATTTTGATATTCTTAATAGACAGCAACTTCTTACCAAATAGAAAAATCTTGTCCTTAAAGGTAGTATTTTCATCACTATAAACATTATCTTTCGTAGCATGTTTTCCATTTATATTGCCCCCATCAAAATCCTGTTTTGTGAAGTCGTAATCATCCTTTATAAAACATTTTAATAAATCATTAGTTTCACCACCATTCAATTTACTCTTTACATTAGTTTTACTATAAGTATTTACACACTGCCTTTTACACTTAAGCACATTCACATTTCTAAATATATCAGGGCTCAAAATGTCGATAATATGTTCAGAAGTAAGTTCAGTACCTCTAGCATTGTCCAGTTGTGTTTTAGTAACACCTGAGTATGTTCTAAGAGGTAAGGGGCATTTAGGACGCACCCCAAACCGTTCCGCCTCCTTATGTGCGTGAAAAAAACTAAAATCAAAAGTAAAGTCAGTATCCCTGCTGCTATTTGAATTAAAATTCTTACTTTTTCTCAATACTCTGTCCACATTCATACTTTTGATACCATCTACGTTTGTTACTTGTCCATTGGGGATCTCAAAATAAGAACTCATCTCAATTGGCAGTACAATCCCTGTGTGATTAACAGGAAATGGTTCCCCAGCTAAAGATATTTCCTGCTGCTGGTCCATTGTAGTTATCACCTCGACCTTCCCAATGACTGTAAAAACTCGTCCGACCATCTCCACTAACCGAGCCATCTCAGTTTTTATAAAGGTAATCTCCTCCTGGATTTTTCCAATCTCCGATCTGTCCCATGAAGCCTGAGGATCCTCGACAGCGCCTTCCATTCCAAACAACGCTGAATAACACTAGATAACACAGCACGGCAACAACGTAGGTAAGTAAAGCTGGTGTGGAAGGCAACCACAAAAAGTCCTCGGCTCGGACACAAACCAATAGTTTATTACGCAAAAAACAGGCAAACAATACATCCAAGGTTAAGCGCTCATCTGACTCCTGCAGACTTCTTCAGAACATAGGAGTACTGCTGCTCTTTTCAATTTAAACACATATGGCTAAAGTTAATTTCCAATCAAGGAATTAAAGGTGTAGGTACAAAATAAATAAATAAATGTTCGTACACCCTTATTTCGAAGACATAGCCTTTTCAAAAATTCCTATCCTAACAAAATGAATGCCACCTTTGGGTAAAAAGTGGTACATAAGTGTTTTACACAACAAAAGATAATTACACAACAAAAGAGTTATTAATAAATGTAACAAAAGAGTTAGTTAATAAATGTGTGAATGTGAATGTATATGTAAAAATGTAAAAATTTTTAAGCATATGTGTATATATATATAAGTACCATAATGTTAAGTAAGAAATGATATGATAGAATGTCTCCTGAGACTAATATCAGAACTTTCTTACTCTAATAAAACCTTGGTATACACATAGTAGAAACCTTACACTTACTATACTACCACCAATTGATAATAGCTAGTAAATCTAATTATAACAATGCATATCACCAATGGTAGTGAATTATTTAAAATATAAATATTATTCAAGGTGTTTAAAATCTAAAATCTTAAATGTTAAAAGTAAGCTAAAATGTTGAATGTAAACATGCTTTTTAT
>NW_025060589.1:0-4828 GCF_019279795.1 Protopterus annectens
AACAGATTAAAGATATCTTACAGTTTTTTTTAAATTACTAAGGTTTTACACGTATAATGTCTTTTATTGCTGTTGCTTTCTGGTCAGGTGCAGCTTACTATGAAATGTAAATTTTGAGTTTCTGTTAGCCTGGGAACTAAAGAAATGTTAAAAATATGTCATCTGAAATTACTCAGTAGTACTGTGTTATCAATTTAAGGACAGAAAGAAAGGAGAGCATTTTGGATTGTGTGTGTGTGTGTGTGTGTGTGTGTGTGTGTGTGTGTGTGTGTGTGTGTGTGTGTGTGTGTGTGTCAGCTACTTGGGAAGGGACATGAAGCACTGGTTGGACAGAGTGGGTGCTGGAGGTTTTGGCTGAGATCTGTACCCTATAGCTGTGCCAGTGGGGAGTCTTATTGGGGATCTGGACAGAAAGGGAGAAACCAGCCCCAGACTGACTGTGATCCCTGTGTGATCTTAAGGGAAATTGTACTTTACTGTGTGTGTGTACTTGTTATCCTTCCCAATGTGCACACTCTCACTAGTGCTAGTGGTGAGGATTGAGGCTCCTTGATTACTGGGCCAGTGCACGGGTGTCACATATTAATTGTTTGGCAGTGGTGGGATAGCCACATCAAGTATTAATTGTTTAATTGTGGTGAGTTAGCCACATCACATGCTAATTGGCTTGTAGTGGTGTGGATGGTGAATTCCTGTAGCTTGTGTACAGTGATCACTGAAGTTGTTTTTGTACTCTAAATCAGCCACACATTGAATATTCAGAGTTCAGATCACAATTGTTTTATTTCTTTTGTTAGCTTAGTTAGTCAGGAAGTACAGGCAAGCATGTCAGCAGAGGAGTATGGCAAGCTGACAAGGAGCCAGTTGGCTGAGATGTGCCAGGCTAAAGGACTGGGGCATGGTAACCTAACTAAAGCAGACATGATTTCAGCTTTGGTCACAGCTGCATCGGAAAACAGCAACCAGGAGGATGATCAGACTGACTGTGGAGATGTAGAGCACTCAGAGAATGGACAGCTCAACCTTTCTGCAGAGGACTTAAAAATCCATCCGGAGCTAAAGAGACTGGAGTTGTAGTCCAGGCATTTGGAAATGGAAGCTGTGGAGAAGGAGAAGCGGAGGCAGCATGAAAAGGAGATGCTGAATCTTCGCCAGAGTCATGGCGGTAATGGATAAGGGCGTAACTGGACCCCAGCAGCACAAAAGGTCAGTAAATGTCTTCCACAGTTTACAGAGGGGGATAATTTTGATAGTTTCATTCACATGTTTGAGATGGTATGTAAATAGTATGATGCTGACCAAAGGCTTTGGGTACGCTTCCTGACACCCTTATTCCATGGTAAAGCTGTACTTTCCAAATTATCTGACACTGACTGTTTAACAATAATGCTGTTAAGAATTTTTTGCTAGAATTTTTTAAGTTAACACCTGAAGCATATAGGAAAAAGTTTTATGACCATAGACGCAAGGCAGATGAAAGTGTTTGTGAATATGTTGCTGAACTAAGCACTTATTTTCATAGGTGGGTGAGTGAATGTCAGGTTACCACTTTTGAAGGGCTGGCAGACCTTTTGGTGAGGGAACAAGCCATTAGCACTTTGCCTAAGGACATGAGGATTGGGTTTGCTGATAGACAATAGCCTACTTCAGAAGAGTTGGGGAAGAAGGAAGACCTATACCTAGCAAGCAGTTGCTCACTGCACAGGAAAGGGACACCCAGTGCTGCTCATGGGTCTAAAGGAAGGCATGGTGGGCAGTCCAAACTGCCCCAACAGAATCTGACAATAGCAGGGGAAGCCACTAGTCCAAGTACACATCCAGGACCTAGGGTTAAATGCTTTGAATGCAACCAGTGGGGCCATGTGGCATTTAGATGTCCAGGGCGGCAAGGTGGTGAACAAAAACGGAGGGAGCCAGTAAGTGGGAAGGACAAAATGCCAATAGTAGGTTTCCTTGAGACAACAGGGGTACTAAACTACCATCCTGCAGATGTCCCAATAGGGAAGTATTTTGATGAAGCAGTACCATGTGTTTATGCATTTACACACAGTCAGGCTTGGAGACAAGCATGTGGGTCTGGTAGCCTGGAGCAGACCCAGTCAGACTGCATACTTGCAGCCAGGACTGGTGAGTTGGTTACTTCAGGGAGGGAGCTACAATATAGCAGTGAGACTGAAGGTGAGCCACAGCTGCTTATGGGTACTGATGTTCCCTTGGACAGAGTAACTGCAAAGGTGGAGGTGAGTAGTAGTACCCAGGCTGACAGTGACGCACCACTGTCAAGACGATGCCAGACTTCCTGTGGAAGCGGAGCTGGAAAGGGTTACAAAAAGAGAGTTGAGACAGGCTCAGCTCTCAGACCCTACATTGCAAGGCCTGTGACAGGTAACTAGTGAGGCTCCTGATTCTCAAGGGAAGGGGGAATCTGTATACTGGGACAAAGAGTTACTGTACAGAGATTGGACCCCTGAGAGAGGGCTAGAAGGTGAGAGAATACAGCCATTGGTAGTGCCTACAGCCTACCTTCTGGCTCTTCTAGCCATAGCCCATGATATTCCCTTTGCAAGTCACATGGGCATAAAACATACAAGGAGACGTATTATGCAGAGCTTCTATTACCTGGCATTTCCAGAGATGTAACAGGCTAATGCAGGACCTGTGAGCAGTGCCAAAAGGTAGGCAAGGCAGGAGACAAGGTGAAAGCTCCTTTGATGCCTTTGCCTGTGATTGAGGAGCCATTTCAGAGGGTAGCTATGGATATTGTGGGGCCTTTGAGTACCCCAAGTTCCACAGGGAAAAAGTATATCCTAGTGGTGGTAGTAGATTATGCTACAAGATATCCTGAGGCAGTGGCTTTGCCCTCCATTGAGGAAGCAAAGGTGGCAAATGCTTTGTTAGAGATTTTCAGCAGGGTAGGTTTCCCAAAAGAAACAGTGAATGACAGAGGTACCAATATCATGTCAGACCTGCTGGCTTGTCTGTGGAAGTACTGTGGGGTGAAGCACCTGAAGACTAACCACTACCATCCCCAGACTAATAGTCTCGTTGAGAGGTTAAACTCTACAATCAAGTCCATGCTACGGGCATTTGCAGACCAGTTTAAGAGGGAGTGGGACAAATATTTGCCCCATCTTTTGTTTGCTTACAGAGAGGTTCTCCAAGAATCCATGGGTTTTTTACCCTTTGAGTTGCTGTATGGACATAGGGTGAGGGGACCTCTAGATTTAATTCATGATGAGTGGGAAGGTGAGTGTGAGTCTCACAAGGAGTCTGTTGTGGCATATGTCCAATCCTCAGGATAATGCTCAGGGAACTCAAGGGCTTGGCCCAGGAAAACCTGGCAAAAGCCCAACAACAGAAAAAGGTCTGGTATGACAGGAATGCTCGAGCTAGAGAGTATGATATAGGGCAACAGGTAATGGCTCTCATTCCTGTCAGACACAACAAGCTGCAAGCAGCTTGGGAGGGACCTACAAGGTGTAAGAAAGGTAAGTGATGTTAAATACATGCTGGAACTGCTAGGCAGGAGGCAGGGGCACAAAGTGTACCATGTTAACATGATGAAACCTTACCATGATAGGGAGGCCCTTATGCTGAGTATTTGTATTGGACTGCAGGAGGAGTCTAAAGGAGATTTGGTGACTGATCTCCTCAGTCAGGCTAGGACTAACACCTCAGTGGAAGGGGTAGCAATGTCCCAGTAGCTATCTTCTACCCAGGTTCGAGAAATCTGAGCAGTGTTACAGCAGTGTGAGGACATGTTCACTAGGAAACCAGGGTGCACCCACCTGGTGCAGCACCAGGTGGATACAGGATCCCAAAGGCCTAATAGGCAGGCCCTTACAGGGTGCCTGAGAAAGTCAAACAGACTCTGAGGTTGATGATACAAGAAATGTTGGAACTAGGGGTAATTCAAGAGTCCGACAGTCCCTGGTCCTCCCCAGTGGTGCTGGTGCCAAAGAAGGATGGCAGCACCAGGTTTCGTGTGGACTACAGGAAATTAAATAGTGACAGAGAGTCAGAAGTGTACCCCTTGCCTAGGACAGATGAGTTCCTAGAACAGCTGGGTGGGGCTAAGTATCTTACTACCATTGATCTTACCAAGGGTTACTGTCAGGTACCCTTGAATCCCAGTACTAGAGAGAGGTCAGCCTTTGTGACTCCTTTTAGCTTGTATGAGTTCACAAAGATGCCATTTGAGATGATAAATGCCCCAGCAACTTTCCAGAGGCTGGTAGATCATATCCTAGCAGGACCTGGAGGGTTTGCCCTTGTTTACCTAGATGATATTGCCATCTACAGCCTTCCTGGCTAGAGCAACTTCAGCATGTCAGGAAGGTGCAAGGCAGACTACAGATGGCAGGGTTGACCTTTAAGCCCAGCAAATGTCAGGTGGGTATGGCAGAGGTCTCTTACCTGGGACATAGAGTGGGGAGTGGTAAGATCAGGCCAGAATTGGCCAAAGTGGAAGCCATTCAGGCATGGCCAGCATCAGTTACCAAAAAGCAGGTGAGGGCATTCTTAGGGACAGCAGGGTACTACAGAAAGTTTGTCCCCAGTTATAGTACCACAGCTGCTCCCCTCACAGACCTGACAAGGAAAAACAGGCCAGATAAGGTAGTGTGGACCCCGGCATGTGAGCAGGCATTCCAGAAGATTAAAGAAGCTTTGGGAGGACCCCCTGTGTAACCCAGTTCAGATTACAGCAAACAATTTGTTATGCAGGTGGATGCTTTAAACCATTGGGTGGCAGCTGTACTTAGCCAGATTTCTTAAGAAGGAGAAGAGCACCCAGTGTTGTTTTCTGTCGTAGGCTTCAACCCAGGAG
>NW_025060590.1:0-4828 GCF_019279795.1 Protopterus annectens
CCCTCACATTCAAAATCCCTTTGAAATTGTAAAAATTTTTTATTTTTCCCCAATATAGCTGCCGCTTTTGTGTGTGGGGTGTGCCCATTCTTAGCTACAGTAAGCGGGGCATTGAAGAGGATAATAATCCACTTATATTTAATCCAAATACAATGGGTAGTGGTAGACCTTGAAGGCTTTTGGGGGATTTCCACCCCCTTTCCATTTCTGTGGAAATCTGTGCATAAAATAATTCCTGACATTTCCCTTTTTAAAATTTTTTTAAAAATGCATTGAAATGGCCTATGTAGTAGTGGTATTTTAAATATATATAAGAAGGTGAAATGGTCATGCATACTAATGAATGCATAAGTAACCTATTTTAAAGCAATGTGAAGCACTACTAAGCAACTTTTCCCAGTTTTAAACCCACATTTAAGAATAATTGCCCATAGATAAGCATTGTTTTAAAAGTCTAAGGGCTGGGGGCGGGCATTGAAAGCAAAAAAACATGTTTGCTGGCTGGCAACTAGAACCCCGGGCAACTCCTAAAAAGGGTGGGCAATGTTGAGCAAATAAAAAGCCACACCTCCTAGCCAGTCAGGCCAGTAGTAAAAAAAAAAGCAATAAATCAAGGGATCGGGCCCCAAAAAGTAAAACCACTAAGCCGACAGTTTTTTTAAGGTTTCATAGGTTCATAGGTTTATACTGGCTATCTCCCCAAACTTTTAAAGCCAATTATTTTTTATATGTACTGGATTGGTTTGTTGTGCCTCTGTCCGCTGACACAGAGAGGGCCTGGGTTCCCCCCCCACCCAAAGGTCTAGATTTCTCTTGAACAAGCAGGTGCTCTGTCACATGGACGGTTTTATTCCACAAAAAGTCTCTGGTGATAAACCCCTCCCAGTATTTATATCCGTGTAAGGTTTTTTGTTAGTGGTTTTGGTGGATTTTTAGGTGGAGACCTTTTCCAGGTTACATGGCCTTTTTGGGGGGATGTCACCTCTGGCAGGGGAAATGGATTTTTTAAACTGAGCATATGACGATTTTGGGGTCCTTTATCCTTTTGGTGAGGAACTGGGGTCTTTGCTGCAGATGTGGACATCCCAAGGGGCATTGTACTTCATTGGTCTGATAAGTGAAGAGTACAGAACAGACCTCACTGTCTGGATGTGAACCCCTTCATGATCAGGTGGGCAATGTGAAGGTCTTTCTAACCACTTTAGCAATGTGATGTCAAAAGAAAGGCCACTGTCAACCTGGGTCCCAGGTCCTGATAACCTCTTCTGTGTTAGTGGATTGCCCCCTATGGTAGTTTGGGGTTACCTTGTTTTTAAGTATGACTATACATTTTTGGCTTTTAACTAGGCCATGGCTCTGGCACCAGCTATCTGTTTGTGATTTCTGAAGGATATCCGTGTATGCACTTTCACTATGGTTTGCAGTGCTGCAAATTTGTCAAAAGTCCCCATGTTGGCCTGTACTTGAAGTAGATGCCAAAATGGGCCCAAAGGGAAACCCTGTGGGAACATTGCCCGGGCAGTCTGACAAGCGCCAGCAACTCTAACCCTGTGGGTTCTGTCCTTAAGAGTTTAACCCATCTTGTGACATATGGGTTTACATTTAACGGGTAGTTTTTACAAAAAGTGTATTGTGTAAAGCTTGCAAGGTCAAGGTAGGCTGATGGACTGCCTTTCCTCATCAAGGGCCCTTTGGTGACTGTTAAGAAGTCAACCAAGTTAAAAAGGCATGATCTTCCTTGACAAAGAAACTGGGTCGGTCCAATGTCTGCAAGCCCCCTATATCTTTGTTTATGAGCCATTATGACCCTTTCCAAAGCTTTGCAGACTAGACTTGTTGCTAGGCAATTACCAGGGTCAGACACCCCCTTTGAGTGGGACCACATTTGCCGCCACCCTTGGGCAGATCCTGTGGTAAGGCTAGATTAAACAGCTGCCTTATGTTTTAATTTCATTTAGCTTAACCGGGGACACCATGTCCCATTGATGCTGTGTTTTAGCTTAAAAAGCAGCTTTCACCTGCACATTTGAGATGTCCAGGCTCACGGCTGGGTAGTTATTCTCCTTTAGGGAGAAATTTGCACTGAACCTGTCTGCCAATGTTGGCAATGTCTGTGGGTTCAGTGATTTTGTATCATTTTTGGGCTAATTCTGAGCATATCTAGTTTCCACCCAGGTTTAACATAGCTGAAAAATTTTGATTGTCCTTTGAATCATGGCAATTTTTCTCTCAAAAGGTAGTTGATTTTATATGCTCTATTTTTTATAATAATATATATTTTATTATGGATTTTGTTCTATATATAAAAATTATATTATATATTTTGTAAATTTGTTAATGGCTGGGTCCACCAGACTGAGCCTTTTGTAGAAAATCTTGGTTTTATTTATTGCCTGATCCATGCAGTCCATGTCATAGAAGGCATTTGTAAGCTTCCAATTTGGGTTGTGGCCCTCCAGGGCCTTGAAATACCACACCAGTCTTGAGTAGTGTGAAGTTTGCTTTAGAAGTTCTTCATTTGGTTTTTTTGCTTGGGTAGGGATTTCCAGTGAGATTAGTTTATGATCAGATCTACCAATGAGGATATACTGTGGAGCATTTTGTCCCATGTTTGTGACAATGAGATCTAGTATTTTTTTCTCCTTGGAACAGTGACTAGCTGTTCCATGGCATTTAATTTATGAACTCCGGGAAAATCTAAAATTATTATAATGTTCCCAGTCTATATTTGAACCCCTGGTGTTTGATACATTTATACTCCAGTGTCTTCAGGAAGGCTGGGGGTTTCCTGAGTTTGAGATGCCTGCATGCTACAATTTGTAGAGCAGTTTTGCCTATGGTTGCACCTGGATGGTTTCCAGCTTGATGTGCCCAAAACCCATGAGTATCCTTATGAATATGGATACACTCCTTTTGTGGTGTTCTTTTCAATGATAGAGGTAAAACCTAATAGTGCCTGTTAGCTTGAACCAGGTTTCAGTTACAGCTATGTTTCAACTAGAAGCTAGTCTGCATTTGAATTTAGACTCTATAATTTCTCAGTTTCTTCCCATTTTGTTTTTGGTGGTTTAGATTTGAGCCTAAAAACACTTGTCAGAGCTTAGTATCAATCCTGACAGGTTGCTCTTACAGCTCTTGTCAACATGTCATCCCGAACAGACACTGGATCCCTTTGAATGACACCAGACATTAGAATTTTAAAGCTGATCATCTTGTCCTATTTGTTTTCTTGGTGAAGGAAGGATACTGCTCAGGGTTAGGATACCTGCCTGGGCTACAAATCAGAGATCTATGTCTTTTTCATTAGTCCAGAGTATGTTCAGTTCAACAGCATGGACAATGAGGTAAATTTGTACTTGCCATGGGTGACAGTGCTTGTGTATGCTTCTGCCGACAGCTACTGTGACCCTCCTTGTTCAGCCTGGTGAGTGGGACGCCAGTGTGTCTGACTATGGAGTCACCTAGACAAGTATGTTTGGTGTTGTTTTTGGGCCAGGGCTGTGACTGCTGACACTGCTTTGTGGTTATGTGTTGCGGGTGTCTTGAGGTAGCAGTTGTTTGGGTGTCTGCTTTAGGCCTCTGCTGTTTAGGTAAATTTTACCAGAGCCTCCAATGTCTTTTGTTTATTTTTTGATTCAGTATTAGCATTTTTAGGCTGGTTTTGTGGTGTGTGTGTTCCTCCCTTCCTGCTCCCAGTCTGAGTTGAAAACTCAGCCTCATTTGCAAATAGCTGCATCCCCAAAAGTAGTGTTAGTGGGGGGAGAGGGTTGTCTGTGTACATGAGGCATTTATAACATTGCCTCAAGATTCCTTCACCATGGACCAGAAATTGACAACTGACCCTTTACATGCTAGAAAAATTTTAAATTCATTGAAATGGCCAGTGAGTAGTGTAGTGTTTTTATGACTTATATAAGAGTGAGCAATGCCAGGTAACTTTAATGTTTCAATAACTAAATGCAAAAACAAACAGTAACTTCTTTCAAGTGAAACAAGGAAATAAGTACAGTAAGCAATGCAGATATCACTAGTGATCCACAGCTAAAAAGTTGCTTTAGTGGAATTAGCTTCCAGGAAATAACAAGCAAACAAAACAAGCATATAAACAAAGCTAGATTCAGTAGGCCTGGATCTAGCATGCTAGACAAACAAGGTGAACCAATTTCAGTAAGATACAGTTCAAATATTGGCACTAAACCTTAACCAGAAAATTCCCAGCTCAGAAGGGCAGAGTAGCTTCTACAAGAGTGCAGACCACGAACCTTCTTAATGTAAAATAACTGGCCTGAAGCCCAAGTGCCTAAACCAGAACTAATACACTTGGACACTTCTCATGCACTGTCAACATACATATACATATTAATCAAAGTTTACTCAGTGCTAAGCAGGTGTGCACTCAGCTGAGATTTTTCAAAACCGGCCAAGCACAAATAAGTGTGGGAAATGAGGCATATTTAAGCTCCATTGGCAGGAATAATTGCCGTAACTGGTTGTAGCTCCCATCTGCAGTCAGAATGGCCAGTGCTGGAGCGGGATCTCGTTTTCGAGCGCAACGGTGGGGCATTGAGGAGTCAAAAGTGATGGTTTGGCTCCTCATACGTCATCATGATGCAAGACTCCTGCAGGGCCAGTTCCAAGGCACTGAGTACAAAGCGGAAGCCTGGAACCGTCTAGCACATGATCTCACCAGTGCCACAGGCATCCCTCGGACTGGTGAGCAGGTCAGACACCACTACGCAGACCTGAAGAGATGGAAGCAGGACCAACTGAACCAATGGACACAGGAGGCCCATGGGAATGAAAATGCCCCAATACTGAGTAGGTAGCC
>NW_025060591.1:0-5282 GCF_019279795.1 Protopterus annectens
GGTAAAAGTGAAACTGAGCTAGCAGGCTTCCACACCCTTAGATCAGTTTTACAGAGATCAATCAGTTTGTACTGAAAAAGCAGTTAAAAAAACAAAAGTAGAACAATTTTTTTCATTTACCTGAATGCAAAAATCAGAAAGCTGGGAGACTAAAACTGGTCTATACAGTGTAATCTTTTCAAGAGAAACACTACAACTTAGCAAGTGGTCCTGGTAGAATACTCTCTTGGGGATATCACAACCACTTTCTGGAAATGTGCACATATTTTACAAATTAAAGATGTTTAAGTTGTCTATTCGCCATTCTTGCTGGATGGGTTCGGCCGACCTGGGCCCGGCCACTCTAAAAGCTCGAGTTGGTTCCACCGGCCGAGGCTCCCCTATATCCCACAATGCTAGGCGGGGTTACCTCAGATCTCGCTTTGCCGCTACAGCTTGAGGTTGGTTGTTTCTACCGGTTCCTGGTGAGTACTTTTTCTTGAGAAAATTAGTCTTTAAAACCCTTTATTTAATATTTTACTTATTTAGTGTAGTTAGAAAACTTTTATTCCCTCCAAAAATTTCCGTTTTTTCCCCAAAAACCCTTGGTTCTTCCCTTGGGCCTATAGGCCTTTCCTTCCCTAGTGGAGTGTGTTTTTTTATACTGTTTATGGTAGTTTAAATTACTAGTTTACTATTTTTTATTGTTTAATCTGACAGGGTATAACTGTGTGTTTGTGTGTGTTTGTGTACACCTGTTCAGAAAATGTCAAAAAGCAAAGGTCTCGATTCAAGAAGTGTGATGCGTGCTGTCAGAAAATGTCTCTGACAGAGGGTCACACTTCTTGTGTCTATTGTCGGGGTTTGCACCTGCAGGACTCCTGTGCTGTGTGCCATGGCTTCAGCCCCAGGGTCCTGCAGGAAAGAAAAATAAATTAATTCTTAGAGGCTTACTGCCAGAGGATTCCCTGTCTGTTTCAACAGGGAACCCCCTTCTAAAGGGCTTCGGCTCGGCTTCTGAGCCGAGACCTCAGGTTTCAACCTGCTTATCGGCTCCGGGTGGAGCCGATAAGTGTCAGTCCAAAGTTTCTGTGGTCCCCCTCCCGGGCCCGGGGCCGAGGTTTAATTCCGGTCGGCTCCCACCAGACCTTCGGAGCCGAAAACCCAGAAGAGGTCCAGGTCACCATCTGTTGGCTCCGTTCATTCGGCTCCAGTATCTCGCCTGCTGTCTGTACGGAGCCACAGATCTCACCCCCTAGGTCATCGAGGCTGTGGATCATGACCTTCAGAGGGTAGTGAGTCGACTACTTAAGTCCGAGGCACTGGCCCAGATGCTTCAGAGCCCGACTCATCAGTCGATGCCTGCCCCGTCCATCAACATTTTCCTCCTTCGACTCTGAGTTCGGGGCCGGGGCGTCGGAACCGAGACTGTGATAGCCCGGGGCCGAAAAATTGTCTTCGGCCCGTCGGCTCCGCTTTCTTCTTTTGGGGGAATCTCGGCGCCGGACTTCCTCGGGTCGGGGTGAGTGGCATCGGACCCTTGTCCGACCCCTCTCCCTCGGTGCTTGGCGCTGGTGAGTTCGGCTCCCACATCGCCTCGAGCCATCACTGTCGGTGCCGAGGGGGGTTCTTAGCTCCTCGGAGCGGGGGCCTCTGGCTCTGCCTGACAGGGGTGCATTCGAGGTCATGCGGAGTGTGTTAGAGCCTGGCTCTACTCCACAGTCGGGTCCGCCCCTCCCTCTATGCTGCCTCAGGGTAAGTCGACTCACACCCTCATCCCGGACCGCAGAGAGCCAGCTCCTCAGGAAGCCCCTGTGGGGATTTCATCCTTTTCCGAGGCTTCTCCTGATTTGGCAGAAGAGCCCCCTCGGAAGAGGAAATGTAAGAGCAAACACATTGACTCACCTGAGTCCATCACCCAGACACAGATTTGGGTGATTCTGAGGGTTCCCCGCCCCCTTCTGAAGATGTCTCTTTTGGAGACATTCAGGAGATCCTTAAACAGGGGGGGAATTGGCCAGCCCTCAACGCCTCGGAGGACGATACTGTGTAGCTTGAGGCGTTTGGCTCTCGCCTTCCACCTCCTGGGTGTCCCCCTTTGACCCCCTCATGCAGGTGGTTGCTAAGAAGGCATGGACGGCTCCTGATTCAGTGGACCCCACTCCCAGGAGACCCTCAAGTTCATAACAGCTCCAGCAGACAAGCAATTTTAAAAAAAGGAGTTTCTGTGGATGCTATGGTGGTAGCTGCTGCCACAAAGAAGGAACTAGCTGATCCTTCAGTGCCTGTCCATCCACCTAACAAGGAATCTAGGTCCATGGAAGGTAGGAAGCGGATGTTCTCCCCAGCGACATTTACCATGCGGCTGAACTACCTGTGCCATTTTACTGCCTTCAAAGGGACTTGATCAAGGGAAACGAGTGAAATGTTAAAGGATCCTACAGCTGCGGGTTTTTAAGACAAGATGAACACCAGCTGGCTACCCTTAATTCCATATCCAACTCCTCCATGCCTCCTTTTTTTCGGCTGATGGAGCAGCAGAGCCGCAGGGAGAGGTGTGGCCTTACGTAGGCAGCCTGGATGCGGCTATGCAATTTTTGGACCCTTTCAAGACGCTCTTTCACTAACTCCCTTTGATGGATCATTTTCTTTGGTCCTCAAGTGAAAGAAACCTTTACTAGGTCGAGACTGATGGCAAGACCCTTTCTGCCGCCCGGGGTCCGTTTTCTACTCCTTCTAGGCCTTACCCCAAAGGCCAGAAGTGGAAAGATGTGGTTCCGTAAACAATCTCAAGGGACTTCGCCTGACGACAGAGTCTTTCGCCAGAGGCAGAGGGGGAATAACAATGGTAGACGCCCCCTAGAGGCAGGGGGTCCGCAGAACCAGGGCAATCGGGAAGCCTTCCTGAAAGCCCTTTCAGCATCCCTGAGGTGTTGCCCGACTGCCCATCTTCGGAGGCAGTCGGGGAAGATTGTCACTGTACCCAGAAGCCTGGCTATCCCTGACTCAAGACAAATGGGTACAGTCCATCTTTTCCCGAAGGCTATTCTATCCCTTTCTTCGCTTCCAAATCAGTCAAAAAATCCCTTCCAGATGTTCCACCCAAAGGGATCTAGCAGCTTTGGAAATTTCAAAACTGCTTGCAAAAGAGCAATTCAGCCATTTCCTGCAGACCAGCAAGGATCCGGAATCTACTCAAGGTTCTTTTGAGTTCCAAAGAAAACAGGGGACTGGAGACCAATTTTGGATCTCAGTATCTTGAACAAATCAGTCAAGAAAACAAGATTTCGGATGGTCACGCTGCAATCCATCCTTCCCCTTCTGCGGAAAGAAAACTGGATGTCCTCTATAGACCTTCAGGATGCTCTATCACATAAGATGAACAGACGCTCCAGAAGATTCCTCCGCTTCAGGCTGGGAACCAGTCATTTTCAGTTCAGGGCCCTGCCCTTTGGTCTCACCACTGCCCCCCGGGTGTTTACCAAATGCATGGCAGTGGTAGCTTCTCACCTGAGACGACAAGGATTCCAGGTGTTTCCATATTTGGACGACTGGCTCCTCACAGCTCCCACCAAGCATCTCCTTCTGATGGCCAGAGATTACACTTTTCGTCTTTGTCAAAAGCTGGGTATTTCAATAAATTGAAAAGTCTGTTTTGTCGCCTTGTCGACTATTACCTACATAGGCGCAAATCTAGAACATAAACATGTCTGCAAGACTAACACATCAAAGGAAAATCAGACATTCACAAATTGGTATCACTCCCTTTTCAACAACAACAGAATCAAAGCCAGGTTAGTTCTAAAGGTGTTGGGAATTATGGCAGCGCCATACCTCTCCTTCCATTAGCCAGATTCCACATGGATCCTTCAATGGATGCTTTACTCAATGGTCATACCAGGAACTTCCAATGTCTCACACCATTATGATCACGCAAGCTGCAAAACATCTCATGTGGTGGATGTCTTCCCCAGCCCCTTTTGGGAAGACCTTTGTTCCACCTCCTCCGGTTGCTACTCTGACAACGGATGCCTCCCTGATCGGGTGGGGGGCATTATCAGGGCAGGACAGTCCAGGGCACATGGCAACCAAACGAATGCCACTTGCACATAAATGTTCTGGAGATGAGAGCAGTGCTTTTAGCGTTGCAAGCCCTTCAAGACTCTCTTCCCTTGGGAACTTGCAATCCAGACAGACAATATGTCTGTAGTGTGGTACATCAACAAACAAGGCGGAACCAGGTCATACCCCCTGTGTCGAGAAGCACTCAGTCTGTGGCAATGGGCGATTTCTTCTCAGCGGTTTCTGATAGCAACGCACATCCCCTGAAGTCCAATCAATTTGGACAAGTTGAGCAGAGCTATTCTCTTGCCTCACGAGTGGTCTCTGAAAGACTCTGTAGTGAGAGAAATTTTTCTCAAGTGGGGTCAGCCTTGCTGCGATCTTTTTGCTACTCCCCAAAACAGCAAGTGCAGAGAATATTTCACTCTATTCCCTTTACCAGGCCAACCCAGCAGAGACGCTCTAGTCCAAGTTTGGCCCGGGACTTCTGTATGCATTTCCTCCTTTTCCCCCTAAACTCTCAAGTACAGAAAGCTATCGCTCAGAAGGCCTCATTGATCCTCATTGCTCCTTACTGGCCTCGACAAATGTGGTTCCCCTTTCTACATCATTTTCTTTTGGAGCGACCGTGGAATCTGGACCTAGTTCCAGATCTTTTGATCCATCAGTCGGGTCAGTTTCATCGCTCCTCCCTCTCTGAACCTCACTGCTTGGTTCCTCCAGTTCCAACCTTAGCCAGGCTTCCTCAATTATCTCACTCTGTTAGAGATATTTTGATAGCTTCCCATAAATCTTCCACTGAAAGATTTATTTGAGTAAGTGGAAACGCTTCTCATATTGGGCTCAAGGAAAGGACATAGATGCTTTCACTGCTTTCATCCAACTAGTCCTTGATTTTCTAGCTGAACTCTTCCATGCAGGTTCATCTCCTTTTACTCTTAAAGTTCAATTGGCAGCTATTTCTAACTTTCATGTGGGTATTTCTGAATCTGCCAATGTCCCACAAGCTTGCAAAGTTTTTGAAAGGAGTTTTTCTTCTCAGACCTCCTATAAGAAATCCTCCTTCCTTGGGACCTAAATTTAGTTCTTGCTTCTTTGATTCTTTTCGAACCTGCAGCTCCTGTTCTTAAAATTGCTATCATGGAAACTCTTTTCTGGTAGCTATTACATCAGCTAGAAGAGTTTCAGAACTTCAAGCACTCAGCTGTCGCCTCCTTATCTTTTGTTTCCATTTTAAAAGG
>NW_025060592.1:0-4711 GCF_019279795.1 Protopterus annectens
TTAGCAAACACTAACTGAAAAAAACAGAGTCAAAACTTCCAATTCAGATAATATTCAATCCAATACTAATAAATCAATTAAAATGCTGTATTATGTGAAAAAAGGGCAGATAAAAGGTACTTAAATTCTCTTATACGTCCATTTGAATTCAGCTAGATCTTAGCCTGCCAAAGCTCAGGTTTTAAGCAGAAAATATTCCAAAATGTACCACTTAAAGAGGCAGTAACAGAATATCAATGAATCAGACTACCTCCGCCTGCAATTACTGTCTATGCAGGAATTCTAACAGGCAATAAATTGTAGAAAACACTAACTAAAAAAGACAGAGTCAAAACTTCTAGTTCAGTTAATATTCAATGCAACACAAATAAATCTGTTAAAATGCTGTATTATTTGTAAAAAGTGCAGTTAAAGGTACTTAAATTCTCTTATACATCCAGTTGAATACAGCTTGATCTTAGCCGGCCAAAGTTCAGGATTTAAGCAGAAAATATTCCAAAATGTACCACTTAAATAGGCAGTAACAGAAGATCAATGAATGAGACTACTCCCGACTGCAGTTAGTTTCTATGCAGTAATTCTAACGGGCAATAAAATCTAGCAAACAGTAACTGAAAAAAATCAGAGTCAAAACTTCCAGTTCAGTTAATAATCAATGCAACACAAATAAATCAATTAAAATGCTGAATTATTTGGAAAATAGGCAGATAAAAGGTACTTAAATTCTCTTATGCATCCAGTTGAATACATGTAGATCTTAGCCTGCCAAAGCTCAGGTTTTAAGCACAAATATTCCAAAATGTACCACGTAAATAGGCAGTAACAGAATATCAATGAATGAGACTATCCCCAACTGCAATTACTGTCTATGCAGGAATTCTAAAAGGCAATATATTCTAGCAAACACTAACTGAAAAAACAGAGTCAAAACTTCCAGTTCAGTTAACATTCAATGCAACACAAATAAATCAATTAAAATGCTGTACTATTTGAAATAAGTGCAGATAAAAGATACTTAAATTCTCTTTTACATCCAATTGAATACAGCTAGAGCTTAGCCAACCAAAGCTCAGGTTTTAACCAGAAAATATTCCAAAATATACCACTTAAATAGGCAGTAACAGAATGTCAATGAATGAGACTACCCCCGACTGCAATTACTGTCTATGCAGGAATTCTAACAGGCAATAAATTATAGCAAACACTAACTGAAAAACAGACAAAACTTCCAGTTCAGTTAATATTCAATGCAACACAAATAAATCAATAAAAATGCTGTACTATTTGAAATAAGTGCAGATAAAAGATACTTAAATTCTCTTTTACATCCAGTTGAATACAGCTAGAGCTTAGCCAACCAAAGCGCAGGTTTTAACCAGAAAATATTCCAAAATGTATTACTTAAATAGGCAGTAACAGAATATCAATCAATGAGACTACTCCCGACTGCAATTGCTGTCTATGCAGGTATTCTCACAGGCAATAAAATCTAGCAAACACTAACTGAAAAATCAGAGTCAAAACTTCCAGTTCAGTTAATATTCAATGCAACACAAATAAATCAATGAAAATGCCATACAATTTGAAAAAAGAGCAGATAAAAGGTACTTAAATTGTCTTTTACATCCAGTTGAATACAGCTAGAGCTTAGCCAACCAAAGCTCAGGTTTTAACCAGAAAATATTCCAAAATGTCCCACTTAAATAGGCAGTAACAGAATATCAATGAATGAGAAAACCCCCGACTGCAATTACTGTCTATGCAGGAATTCTAACAGTCATTAAAATCTAGCAAACAATAACTGAAAAAACAGACTCAAAACTTCCAGTTCAGTTGATATTCAATGCAAAACAAATAAATCAATTAAAACGTTGTATTATTTGAAAAAAGTGCAGATAAAAGGTACTTAAATTATCTTGTACGTCCAGTTGAATACAGCTAGATCTTAGCCTGCCAAAGTTCAGATTTTAAGCAGAAAATATTCCAAAATGTACCACTTAAATAGGCAGTAACAGAATATCATTGAATGAGACTACTCCCGACTGCAATTACTGTCTATGGAGCATATCTCACAGGCAATAAAATCTAGAAAACACTAACTGAAAAATCAGAGACAAAATTTCCAGTTCAGTTAATATTCAATGCAGCACAAATAAATCAATTAAAATGCTGTATTATTTTAAAAAGGTGCAGATAAAAGGTACTTAAATTCTCTCATACATCCAGTTGAATACAGCTAGATGTTAGCTGGCCAAAGCTCAGGTTTTAAGCAGAAAGTATTCCAAAATGTACCACTTAAATAGGCAGTAACAGAATATCAGTGAATGAGACTACACCAAACTGCAATTACTGTCTATACAGGAATTCTAACAGGCAATAAAATCTAGCAAACACTAACTGAAAAAAACAGAGTCAAAACTTCCAATTCAGATAATATTCAATCCAGTACTAATAAATCAATTAAAATGCTGTATTATGTGAAAAAAGGGCAGATAAAAGGTACTTAAATTCTCTTATACGTCCATTTGAATTCAGCTAGATCTTAGCCTGCCAAAGCTCAGGTTTTAAGCAGAAAATATTCCAAAATGTACCACTTAAAGAGGCAGTAACAGAATATCAATGAATCAGACTACCTCCGCCTGCAATTACTGTCTATGCAGGAATTCTAACAGGCAATAAATTGTAGAAAACACTAACTAAAAAAGACAGAGTCAAAACTTCTAGTTCAGTTAATATTCAATGCAACACAAATAAATCAGTTAAAATGCTGTATTATTTGCAAAAAGTGCAGATAAAGGTACTTAAATTCTCTTATACATCCAGTTGAATACAGCTTGATCTTAGCCGGCCAAAGCTCAGGTTTTAAGCAGAAAATATTCCAAAATGTACCACTTAAATAGGCAGTAACAGAAGATCAATGAATGAGACTACTCCCGACTGCAGTTAGTTTCTATGCAGTAATTCTAACGGGCAATAAAATCTAGCAAACAGTAACTGAAAAAAATGAGAGTCAAAACTTCCAGTTCAGTTAATAATCAATGCAACACAAATAAATCAATTAAAATGCTGTATTATTTGGAAAATAGGCAGATAAAAGGTACTTAAATTCTCTTATACATCCAGTTGAATACATCTAGATCTTAGCCTGCCAAAGCTCAGGTTTTAAGCATCAAATATTCCAAAATGTACCACTTAAATAGGCAGTAACAGAATATCAATGAATGAGACTATCCCCAACTGCAATTACTGTCTATGCAGGAATTCTAAAAGGCAATATATTCTAGCAAACACTAACTGAAAAAACAGAGTCAAAACTTCCAGTTCAGTTAATATTCAATGCAACACAAATAAATCAATTAAAATGCTGTACTATTTGAAATAAGTGCAGATAAAAGATACTTAAATTCTCTTTTACATCCAGTTGAATACAGCTAGAGCTTAGCCAACCAAAGCTCAGGTTTTAACCAGAAAATATTCCAAAATGTACCACTTAAATAGGCAGTAACAGAATGTCAATGAATGAGACTACCCCCGACTGCAATTACTGTCTATGCAGGAATTCTAACAGGCAATAAATTCTAGCAAACACTAACTGAAAAAACAGACTCAAAACTTCCAGTTCAGTTAATATTCAATGCAACACAAATAAATCAATTAAAATGCTGTATTATTTGAAAAAAGTGCAGATAAAAGGTACTTAAATTCTCTTTTACATCCAGTTGAATACAGCTAGAGCTTAGCCAACCAAAGCTCAGGTTTTAACCAGAAAATATTCCAAAATGTACCACTTAAATAGGCAGTAACAGAATATCAATGAATGAGACTACCCCCGACTGCAATTACTGTCTATGCAGGAATTCTAACAGGCAATAAAATCTAGCAAACACTAACTGAAAAAACAGAGTCAAAACTTCCAGTTCAGTTGATATTCAATGCAAAACAAATAAATCAATTAAAACGTTGTATTATTTGAAAAAAGTGCAGATAAAAGGTACTTAAATTATCTTATACGTCCAGTTGAATACAGCTAGATCTTAGCCTGCCAAAGTTCAGGTTTTAAGCAGAAAATATTCCAAAATGTACCACTTAAATAGGCAGTAACAGAATATCAATGAATGAGACTACTCCCGACTGCAATTACTGTCTATGGAGCATATCTCACAGGCAATAAAATCTAGAAAACACTAACTGAAAAATCAGAGTCAAAATTTCCAGTTCAGTTAATATTCAATGCAGCACAAATAAATCAATTAAAATGCTGTATTATTTTAAAAAAGTGCAGATAAAAGGTACTTAAATTCTCTCATACATCCAGTTGAATACAGCTAGATGTTAGCTGGCCAAAGCTCAGGTTTTAAGCAGAAAATATTCCAAAATGTACCACTTAAATAGGCAGTAACAGAATATCAGTGAATGAGACTACACCAAACTGCAATTACTGTCTATACAGGAATTCTAACAGGCAATAAAATCTAGCAAACACTAACTGAAAAAAACAGAGTCAAAACTTCCAATTCAGATAATATTCAATCCAATACTAATAAATCAATTAAAATGCTGTATTATGTGAAAAAAGGGCAGATAAAAGGTACTTAAATTCTCTTATACGTCCATTTGAATTCAGCTAGATCTTAGCCTGCCAAAGCTCAGGTTTTAAGCAGAAAATATTCCAAAATGTACCACTTAAAGAGGCAGTAACAGAATATCAATG
>NW_025060593.1:0-4776 GCF_019279795.1 Protopterus annectens
AAATTGCCCAGTTAATTTCAACCCCAAAAAAGGTTCCCAAAAGGGAAAACGGGCTGTACCGGGAGATTAAACACCAGCCCAGGATATTTTCTCACCAAAATATATCAAAGCAAAACTAGACATTTGGGAAGGGAGAAAATTCATCCACAATTTCCCCCAGTTTTGTACGGGTTTGGGGGGTTTTTAACAGTGACAATCATCTACACCCAAGGTTGCCAGGTGGCTAAGCAAATCCTATATAAAATGAAACCTAAAAAAACAAACAAGAGCAAAGCAAAATCTCCAGGTTACTTTGTTCAGAATGCAAAAATATCAAAAAAAGAAAAAGGGACTACTAAAGTCCTGTTCTTGCACCATCAATTTTGAAAACTCAAAATCTAACAGTACTTAGTGGAGTATGTAGAAGAAATTGCAGTCATACCCAAATAAAAAAACAAAAGTAATCTGGAATTTTCCCTTTAGTTATGTACTCACCATAACTTCAGATGTTTGGGATCCATCTCCCTACATTCTAAAAGATGGGTTGAGCCGATCCTCGGCCCGACTCGCTTATGCCAAAAAGTCTCTTATTGGCTGAGCTTACATATCCCAGGATGCACCACTACCAGTCCCCAGATCTAGTTTGCCCGCTTTGAAAATGCCCCCCTGCTTATATAACATCGTCAGATGAAACAAGATAAAACAGTAGAACTCAAAACCGTTCAATCTCTTCTGATCTCCGGCGGGGGAAGGGGGGTTTATTGGGAATTTAGGCGAGATGGATCCCAAACATCTGAAGTTATGGTAAACATAACTAAAAGATGTTATGTGATCCTATCTCGCCTACATTCTGATGGGGACAGCCCCTAGCACCTGAATCCTGGGTGGCTCACTGGAAAACACTCCTGAGTACCGTGGAACCAAATAAATTCTCTAGATGCCACATCCAATTTGTAGTGGGAAATGAAAGTGTGGATTGGACCAAGTAGCAGCACAAATTTGATACGAGCTTGGAATGAAAAGCTATAGAAGTAGCCATAGCTCTGGTAGAATGAGCTTTTATAGATGTTGTAAGTTGCTTATTGAAGAAGAATAAGCCCGAGTTATGCAATCTCTGATCCATTTTGAGATAGTAGCTTTTTTGATGGTTTGGCCCATTTATTATCTGGGAAAGGGCACAAACAACTGGTCTGACTTACGGGTTTCTGAGTCCTGTCTAAATAGAAGCGTAATTGCCTGTGAACATCCAATTTATGAAGAGTGTATTCTGCTTCATTGGAAATTTTGGAAGAAAACTGGTAGCTCTAGAGATTGTTGGAGCAGAATAGAACAGACCTTTGGGACAAAGGATGGATTAGGCCTAAGTGATACTCTATCCTTGGGGAAAATAAAAATCTGGAATAGACAGGGCTTGAAGCTCTGAAACTCTTGTTGCAGAAGTAATTGCAACTAACAAGGCAGTTTTCCAAGAAAATATTTTAACTCACATGTAGCCGGTTCAAAGGGGAGATGTTAAGGAAACCAAATCAAGATCCCGGAGGTGCAGGATGAAAATTGGGGTTTTAAACTGCACCTTTAATGAAAGTTTTGCATAGTCTGCTCCATCAAGGAGGATCCATGGATTCGTGGAATTTAGAGATACCCGCTAGTTGGACTTTAATAGTTGAGACAGAAGACCCCTGATTAAACAAGGATGTTAAAATTTAAACCTCTGGGACAGGAGCCGTGATAGGGTCTAAGCCCTTGACTTGAGCCCAGATAGCAAACCTCTTCCACTTACTAGGTACAATTTGTTGGGTGGGTTTGTGGGCGAAGATAAAATGTGAACAACTTCGGGTCTAGGTGTGCTTCTAACTAAAGTCGGAAGTGGGGGAGCCAAGCTGTCAATTTCAAAGATTGAAGGGACTGATGGGTCCCGACTGAGGGTTTAAACAAGTCAAATCAGGTCTAAAGTCCACGGATCGCCACTGCATGCTTCTTCAGGTAGGAAACCATACCGGGCGAGGCCAGTGGGGCAATCAGAATCATTGAAGACCCCCTTGAGAGCTTTTGAATAAATTGGGAAAAGGGGAATTTGGGGGAAAGGCATAAAGTAGCCCTGTTTGGGCCCAAAGGGTTTTGCTAGAGCATCCATGGCTGGTACTCCCCGATGTGGGGTCAAGGGAAAAAGCACTTGGTGTTTTGGAGTTGCAAATAGGTGCACAGGGGCCCCCCTCTCCCGAAAACCTGAGCTGCTACTTTTGGGTTTTGAGACCACTCGTGAGGGGAGAAAATTTTCCTGCTAATTTGTCTGCCAATATATTTGATTTCCGGGATGTGGGTGCTACCAAAAAGCGGTTGGTAGCTACAGCCCATTCCCACACTCTCATGGCCTCTCTGCAAAGGGGTAGATCTGGTCCCTCCTTGTTTGTTCAGATACCAACCACCGACATGTTGTCTGTGTGGATGGCGGGTGCCCTGAGGAAGAAACTTGTGTAAGGCTTTTAGGGATAGAAGTACAGCCCTCATCTCCAACACATTGATGTGGAAGAGCCTCAAGCCAGGAGCCCTGAACTAGCCTGCCCAGACAATGCCCCCCACCCTATCTGGGAGGCATCTGTCGTCAGGGTAACCACTGGAGGGGAAGAAAAAAGGGGGTTTCCTGATCCAAATTGGATGTCTGAAGCCCCCCTTTTGCATATTCCGTAATCATGATGATGATTGAGGGAAGATCCTGAAAGGACCATTGGTTGACAATAGCCACTGAAGAATCCTCATGTGCAATCTTGCCAGAGGACTAAAGAACCGTGGCAGACATTGACCTAGAACTTGTGGGACCATCCTGGCTGGGGCTTTGGATCTGAGATCAGAGCTTGAACTTGGCCCAAAGTTTGGATCCTTTGCAGGAAGAAGAGCATCAATCTTGAGTCTATCTCTGCTCCTATGAACTTTATGCGTTGAGAGGGCAGCAAGACAGACTTTGACCAATTGAATGTAATCCCAGGGTAACACCCAGGAGATGGTGGCTTTGAGGTTGTCCATTAGTAGATGCCTGGTGGTGGCAGTCAGGAGCCAGTCGTCCAGAAAGGGAAACACATGGAATCCAAGACTTCTCAGGTGACCCGTCACTACTGCCAAACACCTGGTGAACACCCTGGGGGCTGTGGTGAGACCAAAGGGCAGAAAAATTGGTAATGACTGACTCCCAGGCTGAAACGCAGATACCTCCCGGGCCTGATGTATCGGTATGTGATAATAGGCGCCTTGAGGTCTATGGAGCACATCCCAAAAATCCTTCTCCAACAATGGGAGAATGGATTTCGTGACCATTGAATTTGGATTTGTGAGGATTGGTTCAGTCTGCTGAGATCCAATATTGGTCTCAGGTCCCCTGTCTTTTGGCACTAAAAAGAACCGGGAGTAATTTCCTGATCCGATCTGGTCTGTGGGGCCCGGTTGGATGACTCCTTTTCTAGCAGCTTTAAAGCTTCTGGGCTGCCATTTCCCTTTGACTGGGTGGTGGGTCCGGGTTTTTTTGGGCCGGTGGGGGAATTGAATGGGATGGTGTAACCTCCGGCGATCAACCCCATCTGTCCTGAGTGATTGACTCCCAGGCTTTTAGGTGCTTGGAAAAACGACCCCCGACAGGCTCGGCAGCACAGCCGGGCAATCCCTCATGGTGTGGGAGGCTGAAGAGCCACAAAGGACTGGGGTCTCCAGTTGGGGGCCTCCCGCCTCTGGGCGGCGCCCCCTGAAAAATTTCCCGCCTCTGCCTCGGGAAAGGGGGAATCTTCCTGCTGTTGGGAGAAAAACTTAGGATTTGGGAAACCCCATTTTCCCCCCCCTTTAGCCTTGGGTAAGGCCGAAGGGAGTGGAATAAAGGGGACCCCGGCAGATAAAGTTTTTCCCCCTTGCTCACAGCGGGGAAGGGGTCTTTAACCTTGGGTCCAAACAAAGAGGACCCATCAAAAGGGGGGAAAACTTGAAGGCCTCCAAAACACAAGGGGGCCAGGCTTGTCTCCGGGGCCACGCCTGTGCCTGCCCCTTACCCCCCCCCGGCCGCATGGGAAAAGAGCCTCATGGGAGTTAGAAATTGGCGTAAGGATAGCCAACTGAGAGCTAACCGACTGGGCTAGCTGCTCAGGTAGGTTACCGGGGGAATCTGAAAATCCTTGACCAGATCCCTCTGAAGCCTGGTAAAATGTGCCAAATAATTCAGAGACCTTAAAGTAAAGGCCGCTGAAGTCAGGGGCGCTTTCCACCTGTCCATCTCCTAGACTCCTTATTAGGAGGATGGAGGGCGGAAGCCTCTGCCACGCCTGTTGTGTAGCAGATGCCACCACCATGGCATCTACAGCCACGCCTTTAGTGGGGAAATCCTTCTCGGGGGCAGACAAAAATTTATTTGGGCGAAGGGACTGGTTCCAGGGATCTGGATGTTCCCCCCCCCCTAAATCCAGAAACTCGTCGGGGGGAGACACCCAGGAGGGGAGGGCTGAGCCCCAAAGGCCTTGAGGAGCACTGACTCTCAGAGAGGGGTTTGGATATCCAGCCCCCCGTTGTTTGAGGATCTCTAAGATGTCTGCAAAGGGGACATCATCCGAGGCGACTGGGACCCCTCTGCATCATCAAAATCAGTGTCTGAAGTAATAGACTAGTCCACGTGCTTCCTCTTGCCCATCTCTTCCTTTTTCCCCCGAAGACAACTCAAAAAACCCTCAGGAGGAGGGGGAACCCCCCCTGGGGGGAACCTCAGGCCCGGGGGTCCGCTGACTACGGACAGGGAACTGCCAAAGACCCAGTCTCCAAAAGGGGGGG
>NW_025060594.1:0-5655 GCF_019279795.1 Protopterus annectens
GAATGACTACACACACTACATATCATCTCTTCACATACACCAATAGCTTACAGCAATCAAACCACATTATCATACATACACATACCGAGGTTTCTACATACACTCTGCCTAAGCAGCAGAGACCTCCCGTGCTAAGTAGAGACACAAACAACTGCTATCCCAATTACACAATACCCACATATCACATAGTTCACAAATGTCAGTGTACACACAGTCACCGCCCTTCACTCTAAAACAACACACCTGATACACTTGTATTGTAGACACTTAATGTCAGACACACTGACATCCCACTCACCAGGCCAAACAAGGAATAGCTCACTTGAGTTGTCTCTCAGGTGCTACAGATCCGCCACATAACACATGCACTCAGGTAACTCCAAAGCAAGTCCAGGACTGGCTCCATCATTGCCCATGCTGGTGCATACAACCTCAGATGTTCCTCCCTGGATGACATGACATGATACATAGAGGAACTCTCTGATCATGTAGCCCAGGCCAGTATGTCCCTGACCTTGTCTAGCATCTTACACTCACCAAGTATGATGTCCGTGCATACTAACAAACTGGATCACGCTAACAGCTGGCTAACATATTGGTGTTATTCAAAAGGGGATATGCAGCGTCTGTCAGCCTCAGTGACATGCTCCCACATGCCACGAAGCTTCCCCATGTGACAGCTTGCACCTGTCACCCTTTTGGACATTTGAATACTGATCTGCTGCACTTGTTGCCACCATACTGCCTTATTTAAGCTGGGCTCAAAAGACAGACCCACCTCCCATAGACATTACAGAGTACATGACACTGAGGGTAATGCTGCTCAACACCAGATATATTACCCCTTTCAAATTGACCACACTCAGGAATCTCCTCAGTATGGAGAATAGCAATATCGGTGCACTAACAGACACATTGTTCAGGCTCCCACATGCACACCCAGCACTACCAGGTTATATTTCTCACTCATGCTTTCTGACCACATAACCTCGGAATGGCCAACAATAAATAGGGAGTATCCATATATATCACAGATACACATACCGGGTTGGTAGCAGACTGCACAAAGCATCACAGACCATACATATGCACCTAACATTGTGCAATCTGCCTTTGGTTTGCTGCCCGCTACAGACCACACTCACAAACTCAGCAACCACACTCGCTTTCCGGGGAACACTGGACAATATGACGGTTCCCCAAACACCATTATATTGGGTGACATCACACACACACATTGACTGGGATAGTACTTCAGGCCCCAATAATTCTCAACCCAACAGCGCTAATTTGTAAACTCATATGCTATGGCACAACCGCCACCACACCCCTCAAGAGGGGACAACATATTGGACATGACAAATACCAACATGGGGACTTATGTTCCATACTCAAGTATATACCCCTCATTGGTGACAGAACATACTTTATCTCACCTGGACATCCATATCCCGGCCCCCACACTCCATCCTGGGTAATCTTGGTGAACTTCCCAAAAAGCAAATGTCACACTTCTCCATACCACGTGGTATCCTTCAGAGACCCCGGTCAGTGGTGTAAGTATGGCTCATTAAATTGCTGGAATCCCTTACATACACATTCTATGGACACCTAGTGGACTGCATGGATTGTGCTATCCAAAATAACACCTGACTCACTCCTCCAATGGCATGGGACCTGTCTGGTGGACCCCGCCATTAATATGCTATACAACAAAAAGGAGGAAGCTACTACATGATAAAAAGTACAATCCCAGACAGGGAAGGCATCTGTGATCTGTACTAGCAGACAGCTACAATCACTTGTGTATTTATGTCAGGCCCGCTTCTAATGGACACCAATTGCACTAGACATATATCGGACACTCACAAGGCCTTCTTCAGTTAATTCAGGTACCTGGCTGACACTCACTGATATGCTGTGTTACTGCATACTGATTGAACATACACTGAACTCCACAGACAATTGCCAACATCTTGGCAACAGGCTCAGTGCAGATGTCTCCCCATCCCCTAAGGAGGCATCGTCCATCCCAACAGAGTGTAACCCTCCCTGACATCATTAAATAAAACAGGTGAGTGCTGCTCTACCTACAGCGACAACACAGCATCAATGGGACCAGACAATGCCCCACCTGTGTCGCATTACCTACCTTCATGACAGACGAATTCCCTACATTATGTCACTGTTCGGATATCAGGGTTACTGCAGGATTTGGTACCCACGGAATGGCATACAGCTTATAGTGGTCCCACTCCACTGAATACTGCCACAACAGACCAGAGACAATATCGCCCATAAGGCTAATCTAGCCTGTTCTGCAAAGCTATGGAGCTTATTATAATGGGACACATGCACATAGACATGGGAAACCTACAGACACTGGGTCCTACACATTGCCAGCATTGTTGTGGGCAGAGCATGCCTGTTGGACCTGTTTGTATTCTTTAAACAGTTACCAGGTCCATCAGTGTTGGGATGGTTGTCCACACAGCCTGCCTGACCTTGCACAACCCTTCAACACACAAGGCCCCCGCATGGCCATTATGCATAGGCTCACCGCATCAATATCGCATTAATATTATCTCACACAATGGATTGCTACCTGGATCAGGATAGCACCCACATGCTCAGTGCTGCAGGTGCCATGTCTGATCATACACCAGTTACACATGGCATCCCACAAGGCTCAGTCCTGTGACCTCTCTTTGTTCAGTATATATTTGTGTGATGCGGGCCAGGCTATCATTAGGTGGATATGGCTGCCCATGTTCGCAGATGACTGCAAACTGGGTGCCATAATCAAATCTCCAGCTGGCACATGGCTACCATACAGGGTCTCACAGAGATAGATGACTGGTGCCTGAGCCACATGGCCTATGGCTACATGCCATTAGTTGCATAGTTATCCCTTTGAAAGAATGACAACATGCCCACACATTGCCACATAGTGATCCATTACATACCGTAGTAGTTGTTACGGGTTTGAGGACATGACCTGTTCAGATTTCCGCCTTGACAATCACATTGCCAAAGTGGTTAGACAGTACTCTGCACATAGCCCACCATATCCCAATACATGGTTTCACATGTTGATCACGCGGTGGTCATTGTGCCCTCTATATCATCATGACCATGCTTGGTTACTATGCCACATTTGGGATGTACCTTACCCGACACCCAAAGCAACTGGGCCGTAACGGCCACAAATGTTACCATCAAGCAGATGTAGACCATGGATGCCCTGCACAGTTCAGATACAGTAACTCCAGCTCTACTCAGTCACTTACCACCTACACGGATGTGTTGTGCCTGTAGTTTAAGGCAATATCTGACCCAGAATTAATGGACATGCTCCACCTCAGGATATCCAACTCCCTTGGAGCTACACACTCCAGGGACATATACCTCAGCACAGATGTTAATAGGATATGCTGGGGGGACAGATTATTATCCAAAAGGCTCCACTCACTATGGAGTGTAGTCCCAGTTTTGCATAAGCAGGGCCACCCACTGACCACCTACAGGTGACATCTTGACAAGTGGATGTGTGATCGTATGTGTACCCATAGGATATCTTCTGGGTCCCTGCTAGACAGAGGCACAATACACTCAACATAAATGGGCTATCTTGTGTGACCTACTATTCACGGGCACAGTGTTCTGATTTGACTGGGTTGCAGCAGCCAAACACACTCTGGCTATGCTTGTACATGCTCTAGGGCAGATAGCCTAGTATCAACCTCTGAACCGATGATAATGTTCATGATGCACAATGTTTATTGCTGATACTGTTTGCAGGTTTTTATCATTTTTGCTTTCCCAGTTTCTATGAACCTCTTAGGTATCTGCAGAACATATTTGATTATGACAGGGTTCCACTATATTATATACGTGTCTGTTGTCATATAAGTGTGTGCACAGGGCAGATTGATAGCGAGAGGTTCCTGGTTAACACATGCAACTGCCTGATATGTGTGGCCCACTGCTGTATTCCAACATGGTTTCAAGTGTGTGAGCATGCCTATTTCAGACTGTCAGTGTTCTTGCTGCCTGGACATTTGTCTCAGATTCGCGGTGTGAGCATGCTCCAGTGTGACCTTTCAGTATGTTACGTCTGGAGGTCCACTACATTTGTTGATGTATGTACATGTCCAATATTAACATTTCTACTGTGCGCGCTTGGAAAGGCAGGTTCTATTCTCTACTGCAGGACTCACCTTGTGTCAAGTAACTTGACAGGATTATGCTAAAGCCTGCAGGCTGCTTGCGGAATTTGCATAGACTTATCAACATTTCTTCATACAGGATAACCACTGCAACACTGTCATGGTTTAGTGGTTAAGTGCTATGACTGTAGTGCACAATGTCCTGGGTTCGAGGCCTGTCGCCACTTATATTTTAATACTGAGCAGACCAGACTGCTTAAGGGCCAGTAGAGCAACTATGAGCATGTTGGCTTTTGTTCAGCTATACCCTACTTAGACCCAGCTTGTCCAACATTGCTCAATATTAACCATCATTGCTGGACGCTAGCCAATATTACCAACATTGACCACATTTCGTACCTAGTTGGTGTGTGCATTTGTTTACATATACTACATGGTGGTAAATGCTGTTTAGCACTGCTTTATATTGCTTAACACATGGCAATCATGCCTCAGGTGTTGATGCAGGGCTGTCTATGTCGGATGCACATACTACACTCCCTATACATGTTTGAAAGCAGGTAGTGTCAACGTAGGCATCCCTTTTACTATACGTGTGGGTCGGAGAGAGGTATCATTTCCAGCTTGGTTACATCTCTTAGACTGAGCTTCCCCCCTTAGCAACCTCTACTTGGTGGCCATGTTGCCTTCAGCCTGCCATTCACTTGCATTGTAAATTCATTTTACTTACAAACTACATTTGTGGTTCTTAATTACAATTTTCTAGTTTTTAGGTGCGGTGCGCGCTTATGCAGCTGCACTATGGTTAAACCGAAATCGGATGAAAAGAAAAGTTATTTTTATTTCTATTTTGCATCATTTTCCTCGTTGCCAATGGCCATATTTTTTGGCCATTGGCATGCTTCCTGTAAATGCATAGCTTTTTGCAACTGTCAAGGTTCGTTTTTGTTATTTGCAGAACCGCATCTCAGTTATCAACTGAGTACATTTCAGAAATAACACTACCCTACTCTAACAGGTTCAGGTTTTCTGGATTGCAATTCTTACTCTTTGCATAGCTACTTCGCAATTGAGGTAATTTGCATATCCAAGCCCTGTCCGGTAGGACTAGTTTGAGATAATGCCACGCCTCACCGCTGTTCCTGATCAGCCAAGGATATGTTACGTACGGAGTCTTTACACTACCTAGACTCTGTGCAAGCCTTCATGAATCCAGCCCATTATATTTGGTTTGTGTATATTTAAAGTATTTAAGTAAACTCTTTAATAGGGTTATTCAGACCATTTATGTTGATTGATAAACCTTTTTAGTAGAAGCTTCATAATATCTCTATAAATGAGTAAGAAATGCTTGTGATTTCTTGTGTGGCTATCTTGATTATGTTTTATATAATCCTCTCCAAAAATATTTATCATGTAAATTATACCCTTTTGACTGTTACCATATGATATACTGTATGTGTTATACAATTCTTGCAATTTATAT
>NW_025060595.1:0-4468 GCF_019279795.1 Protopterus annectens
TGTTCCAACTGACTCTGAGGATGCCTTTTAGGTGAAAGCGTTAGTCAGTGGACGTGTCTGTGAATAAATTCTCTTGGTTTTCATTGTTGGTCCTTGATTCAGGTTCCTGATTGTTGCCTTTCTTTATTTTACATAATGTTACTCAATGCCAGAAGTCTAAACCTCAAAATGCATGCATTCGAGACACTCCTCAGTATGGAGAAAATCGATATATGTACAATAACAGAAACCTGGTTTAAGGCTCCAGAGAGCACCCCAGCACTACCAGGCTACAACCTATACCATACATTTTGGCCACAAAACCTGGACCAAAATACAAAAGGTAGAGGTGTATCTATATTCATCAAGGATACCCACACCTCCAGGTTAGTGGCACAGCACAATGCTTTAGAGATCATTCACGTGCAACTAACAATAGGCAGTACTGCAATTCAAATTGTAGCTTGCAAGAGATCACCCATCATGTCCCAGGACCCCCATTCTGCATTTCTGGAAACATTGGGAAACATAAAGGTCCTACCAAACACCCTGATATGGATGATTTCAATTACCCAAGCATTAACTGGGAGAACTACTCAAGTACTAACTCCCTTGCCAAACATTTCCTAGAATTTATAAACTCAAACACCCTGGATCAACTGGCCAACACCCCCACCAGAGGTGACAACATATTGGACCTGGTTATCACTGACATGAGTGACCAGTGTTCCACACCGGAGGTCAATCCCTCACTGGTTATACCTGACCATAAACTAATCACTCTGGATATCCACATTCCGCCCCCACCCCTGGTCAAAGAAACCACCGTGAAACACTTTTCAAATGCAAACTTCACGTTACTTAAGACCAAGGTGGAAAGTTTCAAATCCCCCATGCTAAAAGATAATGCTGTCCAAGCTGCAAAGTCCTTCAATAATGCACTCTATGGGCACCTACAAGAATGCATGGATCATGCTGTCCCAAGCAAAACCAAGACTCATTCCTCCAAGAAAAGGAAACCAGTCTGGTGGACCCCTGCCATAAACAAACTATACAATAGAAGGAGGAAACTAGTACAGAAAAGAGTAAAATCCTAAGAGAGGAAGACATCCCTGATCAGCATCAGCAAGAAACTACGATCCCTCATAAAATCATCCAAGGCTAGCTTTGAAAGAAAATTTGCCAAGGACTCCAAAGATAACCACAAGGCATTCTTTAGCTATGTCAAGAATCTAAGTGGAAATTTCCAGATCTGCTCGGAGTTACTGCAGCATGGCACAAAATACACTGAACTGACCGATATTGCCAAAATCCTGACAGACTGGTTCATTGCAAACTTCACCCCCACCCCACCTCCAAAGGGCCGATAACCATACCAGAAGAATGTAGTGCCCCTGAAATCACAGACATTCAGGTTAAAACAGCCCTCTCCAAAGCCAAAAACACAGCATCAGTGGGACAGGATGGTGTCCCAGACTGTGTCCTACATGAGCTCAAAGATGAACTAACCCCTCACCCAAACACATTGTTCAAACTTATCCTCTCCACAGCCTACGTGCTCATAAAGTGGTGCACAACAACGGTTATTCTGCTCCACAAAGGTGGAGCCACAACAGACCCCGGGAACTATCGCCCTATAAGCCTGACTAGCTTGGTCTGCAAGGCTATGGAGCACATCATCATGGATCTCATTAACGGAGACATTGAGAACCTCCAAATACTGGACCCTACCCAATTCGGCTTAAGGGCAGATCATGCCTCCTAAACCTGGTGGACTTCTTTGAGACAGTTACCAAGGCTATAGATGAGGGAAAGGTGGTTCACACAGCCTACCTAGACCTCGCAAAGGCCTTTGACACCATTCCCCATTCTGGTATTATAAACAAGCTCACCAGCCTGAACATAAACCCCTACATCACGAGATGGGTTGCCAACTGGCTCACCGACAGAACCCATATGTGGCCGACCTAAACACAAAAGAGTTTGCATCCAGATCAAAAGAGGTCATTGTGCCCCTCTACCCATCACTCATCAGACCCATCATAGAGTACAATGCCCCATTTGGGATGTACCTTACAAGACACCTGCAACAGCTGGAAAGACCACTGAAGTACCTCACCAAGAGGATCACTGGCCTCAAACGGATGCCCTATGCAGTGAGATTAAAGAAACTCCAGCTGTACTCTGTTGCATACCACCTACTCAGAGATGATCTCTGCCTGACATACAAGGCCATGTCCAACCCAGAATTGATGGGCATGCTCCACCTAAAGAAAACCATATCCCCTCGAGCCAAACGCTCTAGGGATCTGAACCTCACCAAAACAATAAATAGGACATGCTGGAGGAAAAGATTTCTGTCCCAGAGACTTCCCATGCTCTGGAACAAGATTCCAATCTACATTAGGCAGAGCTCCTCATTAACACTCTTCAAGCGAAACCTTGACAAGTGGATGGGAAACAGGAAATTTACCCTGGGGATCACTTCAGTGGCTCTGCTGGACAGAGGCACAGGGAACTAATCTAAGGGGGTGACGAAGGCCAACACATTCCAGCTAGGCTTATAAATGCTTTTGGGCAGATAGCCTACTACCAGCTATGAACCTATGAACAGAAAGCTTGACTTTAGGAACTGCAATTGAACAGACAATGTCTTGACACAAAATGCATTCAACAGATTAATATCAATATAGGACACTGAATAGCTGATTTCTATATTCAGGAACAGCCAGTACCTAAATAGTTTATTTGTTTGAATGGGAAAGTGGAGTAATCCAATGACATTTATTTTTCCAAGTCTGTGGTACCATGGCACAATAACAAATAAGAATGAAATAACAGAGCATTGAATGTGAATACAAATGAGAAAACTGAACACTAAATACAGGGCACTGCATACAATGCAACAAGTTAACACTAAAAAAGTTTTACACTGTCAAAATATGCAACAGGACTGAAAGTAAAAAAGTCTGACCAAGAAAAAGAAAGGAATAATTCTTCCGTGTACCTTTATTTAAAGGTTGTATAACTGGAGTACAGAAATTAACAACACAGAATAATATACAGAATATGTTCATGTACAGAGACAAATTAAGAGACTCATAGTGTTAGTCTGCAGTCAGTATAAGTACATATTTGCAAGTGTTAGGAGAAATATTCAAACTAGTGCTTACGATACCAGACCAATACTGATAATGGACTGGATACGCAAAGAATTTTATTGTACTTTCAGACATTAATACATCGTGGAGAAAATTTCAATGTGATCAAAGAGGTTTTTTTTTTTCTGAAAAAAAAGAACTTTGAGCTGCCTCCTTTTATTTGAAGTCAGATTCCAGTGTGGTCAGGTACATAAGATTAAAAACAAAAATAACTTTTTTATCTGTGGTTGTATGAAGTCAGTATTAGTGTAAAGTTATCACTATCTCATTTTGTGTGTAGATCTTATGAGAAGGATTTTATAGTTCATTTGTTTTTGAGAGAAATACATTGGTTGTCATGAAATAGTTAACAGGTTAATAAAGAGAAAAGGAGGGTATCATAGACTGTGACTAGTAGACAGTTTGTTATTTTACATTTTATCTTATCTCTACCCTACTCTATGCCTCTCCAATATTTACTAACCTTAGACAATGCAACCTAAATAAGCTTGAAACCTGCTACAACAAAATCTCCAATTCTGCTGGCCAGGGCCTTGCACTATACTCACCACTGTCTCACAAGCAGAACTGGGATGTGGCTAGAGCCCCCACCTCCTTCCACCTGTACCAACCGCACTCGCCCACAAACCAACAACCAAATCCACTAAAAGACCCATCCACCAGAATCTACTCCAACCTTACAACCACGAGACCACTCAAGATCCAGCCACAAAACCTTACAGGTCATAAGTTAGAGGCTATATTAACTCCTGGTTGGAGAAGTATTATTCTCCTGCACTATAGCCAAACTCTGAACCCTCCCATCCCTCACTGGTCAGTAACTTCTTTTTGCACCCACTTTAAATCCTTACCAAAATCACACTTAAAAACTACAGATATGCCCTTGCAACCCCCCTCATCACCATCCACCCATCCGGCCACTACCTCCTCTCTCTGCCCCTCATCAACAACCTACTCTTATAAGTTTGGCTACTATATGTTCTGTAGCCACGTATATCACATAATACTAACCTCTGTAACAACTGCTACGGCTGTTGTATGTACTTCCAAAACAGATTGTATCAATTGTTCACTGATGAATCCTAGCCACACTAGAATCATGTTTAGCATATGCTCACCATATTTTGGGTAAAATTGTACCATAGTCTCTGGCAGCTGCTTTAATATCTATGTTTTATCTTGTCTTGCGTCCTTAGCTGGACCAATGTCTATATTTTCTTAAATGCCAGTTTTGAACTGTATAACGCAAGTAATAATGGAGCTTTTTCTCCATGGAGTCTCACGAAAACTGACCTGTGTCCAGTCAGACCTCCCAGTCAGCAAATGTA
>NW_025060596.1:0-4951 GCF_019279795.1 Protopterus annectens
CATCTGGAGATAGCAGTCACAGCTCTCACTAGAAATTACTAAACTCTATTCCCAAAGCTGCAGGAGGAAGCCAGAAATCACATTCTGAGATTATACATAATTTATGGATTCCCTAGGAAATTTGCAGTGGGTTTTATGCTAATCACACCCATTATGAACTCAGTAAGTTAAATTGAATATTACCAAATATTTTCCCAGGAAATTAGATATATCAGCACACAAAGAAAAATACTGGATTCTTAAACTAAAGCTTTATTATTTTAGTGCACTAAAGTAAATAAATTTTTGGTATTTTAATAACGATCCCTGATGCATCTGAAAGAGCCAATTCGGGAAGTCATGGCACCCCAGTCGGTGTACCTTCTGTACTCGCCAGGCCTTAAGAAGTACTGTCTTCCTCTGTAGTTGGGATGCTCATAGAAAAGCCAGTAACCTTCAGACACATTGCAGGAGTGGATGTCCTGATAATGGAATCGATCATGGACAGATGGGCAGTTATCGGTGAATTCCATCATCTGGCCTCCAAATTCAGGCCTCTCATGCACCCTCAGTCGATATGAACCCCTGTACTGTAAAAAGTAATGATATTAATTACATTAATAATGTCATCTAAACATCAGAAGTGTAAACAATAAGATTCACAACCTACATGCCCTTTTAGCTACTTGTTCCCCAGACCTACTATGTCTCACAGAAACCTGGCTTAAACCAAGTACGAAAGACACACAGATAATCCCACCAGGGTATGATATACTAAGAGCAGACCAATAACTCGTAAAGGTGGCGGTGTAGCCATACTCTAAAAAAATACATTACAAATCCCCCTTGCCTCTCCACAACCTCCTAACAAACAATGCCAAATTCTACTTGTAAAACTTCAACCAAACAAACATAAAAGCATAAATATAGCATGTATTTACATCCCCTCAGGCAACAATAATAACAAAACCTTAGAGGACTTTCTCCACTGGTTAACTCAAACTCACCCCCAGGAATCCATAGTGTTAGGTGACTTCAACATCGATTGGAATTCCTTCTCATCTAGCTCCCCATCTAGCAGCATAAATCTACATGGCTTTTCTCAGCTCATATCCACTCCTACCAGACTAGGTAAACCCCAAAACAAAGACAGCATCCTAGACTGGATCCTTACTAATAAAGATCCTGACCAGTACTCAGCAGTACTCACCCAGAGGACATGAGTGATCACTTACTCACCTATGTTATGAAATTCAAGAAAATCACCCCTTCTTACAACCATAAAAAATCAGGAACAATAATAAATTCAATGCCTCCATTTTCAAACTGAACTTAAAGCCCACAACTGGACAATACTCAAGTCTCTTCCTCTTGAAGAGGCAGTTATCTACTTCAACACCACCTTCCTCAAGATTCTAGATTCCCATGCTCCAATACGGTCCATTAGAACTAAAACCAAAACCGCACCATGGCTCTCTAAGATAACAAAATCCAAAATCCTATCTAGAAACAAGATGGGGTCACATGCACTCTAAAGACCCACACTCCCACCAAACCTTCCGCAACTTAGAAATGAAAAAAAAAGAATGATCTTAAATGATAAAAAACTTCTTCCTCCACCTCCAACACAAAGCCTTAATAATCCACAAAATTCTGGGCAGGCTTAAACAAGTTCCTGCACCCAGGCCAGGCAACCACCCCCACTCCAACAACTTGCAAACAACAGTGCCCTGTAAACATTGCTAACACATTCAATAGTTTCTTCACAGAAACTATACAATCCCTGCACACAATTCAAACAAACAACCAGCCCACTCAACTACCCATGCCAGCAGAATACTACAACTACATCAGATCATCTATTTCCCTTTTGATCCAGTACCCATATCCTCTATAACATCTCTTCTTAAAAAACTAAAACCCACTAAGCTAGCAGCTGAACTTCTCCCAGCTGAGTTTCTGCAAAAAGCAGCTGAGGCCATTTCCTATCCCATCTCCATAATCATAAACCGTACCTTGTCAGAAGCCTTCATCCCCTCCATATGGAAAATGTCCCACATTATTCCTCTCCATAAAGGTGGTAGCTCACTAGAGCTAACCAACTACAGACCTATAGCTATACACTCACCCCTGGCCAAAATTATGGAAAAGTGTGTCCACAAACAACTGATGGAACACCTCACCAAAAATAAAATTCTAGCCAACTCCCAACATGGCTTCAGGCCAAATCACAGTACCACATCAGCCCTACTATCCTTTTCTAATACCATCAATAACTTCAGAAACAATAATAAACTATCATCTGCTCTTTTCTTAGACCTCTCCAAGGCCTTTGATATGGTGAACCACATTCAACTCCTCCATACATTAAAAAAACTATCACTCAGCAATTCCACGCTGAAATGGTCCCAATCCTACCTGTCCAATAGGCAACAGGCTGTTCTATGGCAGGACAAATTATCCACATGCCTACCAGTTACACTTGGAGTTCCCCAAGGATCTATTCTTGGCCCTCTTCTCTTCACCATCTTTGTTAATGACCTGCCCATAATCACCCTTCATGCCACATGCATTCAATATGCAGATGATTCGACTATCATCAGCACTGCCTCCAACCTGGCAGACCTCACTGCTTCAACCCAAGACACCTTCAACCTAATAGAAAAATGGTTCTCAAGTCGTCAACTAACAAGACTCTTCCACCCACCTTCTCTATTACATCCTCCAATGGAATCACTATATCACCAGAAGCTCACACAAAGCTATTAGGTGTTACCATTGATAACTCCCTTAAATTTGACACCCATTTCAATCTAACCATCAAAACCGTCAATAAAAAGCTTGGTTCTCTCTATAAAGTAAAACACTTTCTCATTCCTCACGCTAAAATTACAATTGCCAGCACACACCTACTGTCAACTCTTTTCTATGCCTTCTTTACAAATCTAAACAAGACAAGCCTTAACAAACTTGCGTCTTGTTACAATCACATAGCTAGATTTGCCACAAATTCCACCTTTAGAACGCACCACTGCACTAACTTGAAGCAACTAGGGTGGTTAGAGTTTTCCAGCCAACTCCATTTCAACCAACTCAAAACGGCTCACCAGATGCTGTATCACCCAGAGAAAACACCAGCTCTAAAAAACATCATTCACCCCTATATTAACCTGCAATCTTTACGCTCCTCCAATAAGATCTTAGCTCAAACTACCAAAGCCAATAATTCTGCTGGGGATTCTCTATTCTCAAACTTTGTAGGTAAAATGTGAAACTTCCTACCGACCATGCTCACCTCAGAACCTTCACTCCTACAATTCAAAAAAAAAGCTTAAACCCCATCTCAATACTCTCTGGCAATGTCCCTGTCCCTGTTCCAAACCTGATTAACCACTATCATTTACCCTTCTCTTACCTCACTATCCTTAACTGCTTTTTAACAAGGTGCCTCACCTTTGTAACTGACCTATGTTTTTTTTTTATATGCTGCTGTTATTTTTTTCCCAAGATGTGATGTATCTTTATATTGTATTTAGAACTCAACTATCTTCCTTTTTTGCATTAACAATGTTCATATGTCTGTTATGTACCTGGAGCTTTTCTCCCCGGGCCTCCGCTGAAAATGGACATGTATCCAGTCGGACTCTCCCGGTTAACAAATGTAAAATAAATAAATAAATAAATAAATAAAATTTGCTGCTCTAATGAATTAAAATGGATTTTTATTATGCTGCTCACGTTTAAAGAATAATGGCTATATGCATAAAAAACACATATGCATAGTAATATAACCCTAGTTACGTAACAGTTAACACTGAAATCTTATTTTTTTTTTTTAAAGAAGTTATTTTCCAGAATTTAATAAAACTTCACCCTGAAGGGTACAACCAGAGCACATTTGTATTTATACTGCTGAAGAAATAGGTTTAGAAACAGACATGAGCTACAGAAAGTAGCTGTGAAGAGAGAAACTAGGCTGAGGAGAATTGAGCACCTAACAAACTACTTTCTATTCTTGGTATCAGGCTACAGCACAAGGTATGCCACTAAGTGTACACTGCTGAAACCAGCAGACTTCATGTGAAGGACTGACATATGTTAGTCATTTGGGTGTGTAGGTTTTGTTATTTAGCTGTTACCAATGCCTGTCTGCCCCCTCACCCTGAACAAGAACAATATTTGTCTCTCTGATGGACTGAGATGATGATTGCCTTCTCTGAGAATTAGAACTGGATTCCTTTGTCATTAGCCATCTGCCCCATGTTGGACTGGGATGTTAATTCACATTGACTATTGAGACTTCTTGTGTGGCAAAAGTGGTAAAACAAAATAATAAGCAGTGGTGTATACCTGACAGGTCAAGGTGCAGCTTTCCCTCACTACTGGTATGTAATGGGAGTGGATCAGGGTATTGCAGACCCATTGAGATTGTTAGGGAACAATAACAGTGCACGTGCTGAGACAGCATAGTTTCTCTCATGTTGGGTAGGATTTGGCCACTCTGAATATCAGCAGGCTATCTGGGAGGCCAAGGTCTGGGGCATGCACATTGCAGATTCCCTTCAGCTATTGGCATTAGCGAAATGATTCTGAGGTCCTAATAACTGCCATTTCTGAGAGGATGGTGTTACAGATGTCTTCCACTACCAGTGCTGGTTGAATGTTTTAGGGATCTGCCAAGACCAGTAGTGTTTTGTGTCCTGATTGGTTCTAATTCCAAGTCCTGCCATTTTCACACCCATGGATATTCAATGATTGGTAGCTGATTAACATTTGGCTTTGATTGATACTTGATCTAATTCATTCTAATTAATTTGATTGGCAGGATAAACAGATTTGCTGTGGCTATTATCCTCCATGAAAGGTGTGTTTTGTGATCATTGGGTAAGTAGGAACATGGTTATTTTCATCTTAAGACAATGCATGCAGCATCCATAGGTAGGGAAATTCATAGAAAGGAAACGTTTAACTT
>NW_025060597.1:0-4439 GCF_019279795.1 Protopterus annectens
GCAAGTTTAAAAAAAAATACCTTCTTTGTTTTTCCTTTTTTTGGGGCCCCAAAGCTTTTAAAAATCCTTCCTTTTCCCGGGAATGGGTTTTCCCCTAAAAATTTTTTTTGGTTTTTTTTTTGACCTTTTTAGACTTTTTGCTTTACTGTTTATCAAAAAATAAGATTTTGGATAAAATAGAGGAAATGGAATGGGCTAGTCCTTCATTAAAGAGACTGTCAACTGAAACTTCGTGGAAGACTTCAGAGAAGAAGAAGAGACTAAAAAACAAATGATTTTTTTTTCTCTCATCATTTTATTTCATTATTAATCTTTTTAAATATAGTTCCTGCATTTCCAGAAAGCCACAAATATTTTGAAAAAGATTTAATCAAAGTTATTCGCTGTGTGCAAAGAAATGTTTTGTTTCATAACCAGTCAAAATATCTGAAAATTAATAACAAGCTATGATTCAATTTGTTTCTCTTTCTGAAAAAGAGAAGTAAGGTCAGTAATTTGATACATTTTTTTTTTCTTTTTTTTCCTCCTTTTCTTTTTTTCTTTGTTTAAACAATGACATTCTATTTAGATTATGTAGTGGGTAAAGGGTGGGGGAGGGCAGGGAGAGAAGAGTAATGAAAATATGATTAATAGAATAATAACATATTTATTCCTTGTAAAAAGTTTATATGTTCTTCAAATGCTATTCCTAATTATACTTTCTTGATTATACTGCTTATGCTTGTTTGTAAATAATCTGTCATGCTTTAACTAATAATAATTAGAACTAAATAATAGTAAATAATATGTTTTATTTTTCTTATTAATATAAACAGTAAGTAATATTCCATTGTATATACTTCTTATAGCTTTCTCTTCATTTTTTATTTCTGCCTTACACTCTTTTATTTTCTACTCTCTTTTCTTTTCTTTATTAAATATAAAAAGCTTTTGATCATATAGACACAGTAAATAATAAGATTTGCAAAAAAGAGTTGGGAAAAAATATTGAGTTTTATTACTTATTTAATTTGGGCTTATTTCACTTACATAGAGGCTGTAATAACCTGTAAAATACATTGTGAAGGTTTTGTCATGTTTAGATGCATTTACACTGCTAAATGAATGTTTGTCACTAGTTTTAATAAGTTTCCCCAAAATGTTAAGGGAGACAATCTGGGATGTGGGCTGTCTCATGCACAGTGTCCATGAGCTACTTAAAAGCTTCAACCCCAGAATTCTCACAGAGAAGCTGAAAGCAGTAGTCTAACCCTTTTACCTAGATATCACACTGACACATCACAGATTCAGGAAGAACACTCTACCAGGAAGTAGAACTGATGCTGGGCTATGTGAAGGAAAATGAACTCTTTAACATCTAAATGTGAGTTATTTTATATAATTACTTAAATTCTAGAAACTAAAATAGTCATTTAATAGTTTAAATGATCAGTTTCGAGAATACAGTCTTATTTTGAAGGAAAAAATAAAACTTTATTCAAGTTTTTTTTAAAATTACTTAAACAGATAATAATTGTGTTAAAATTAGTTAAAATATCATTCTATAATCATTTTTATTTTAAAGCATTAATTTTATAATTTTTGGGAAAAATTGCAGTATATATTTTTAAACAGTATATACATTTTAAAACTTTTAAAATTGTTTGCGGCATTATTTTTATAACCAATTTGAAGGGGAAGTAGGATATTAGAAAGGGAAAAATGTGAAAATTTTATAAAATGTGTTTGTGTGTTTTGTTGGGGTTTTTTGGGGTGATGTGTTTGGGTGTGGTTATATATATATATATATATTTTTTGTGTGTGTGTGTGTGTGTTGTGTGTTTTTTTTATTTTTTATATATATATATATATATATATATTTTGGTGTGTGTGTGTGTTTTGTTATATATTATATATATTATATATATATATATATATTGTTTTGTGTGTGTGTGTGTGTGTGTGTGTGTGTGTGTGTGTGTGTGTGTGTGTGTGTGTGGTGTGTGTATATGTGTGTGTGTGTGTTTTTATATATATATGTGTATATGTGTGTGTGTGTGTGTGTGTGTGTTTTTATATATATATATATATATATGTGTGTGTGTGTGTGTGTGTGTGTGTGTGTGTGTGTGTGTGTGTGTGTGTGTGTGTGTGTGTGTGTGTGTGTGTGTTTATTTTATATATCTATATATATCTACTTATATATATATATGTATATATGGTGTGTTGAATTTTTTTTAAAGTGTTTCTGAGAATCTGCATAACTATGCAGTATGATTTATAACAATTTCTATAAATACAATATTTTATTCTATTGAAAAAATGATATAATAAATGCTCATATACAAGCAATTCAAGGTTTTTTTAAGCTGTTGACTGCATTTACATGACAGAAAATAATGCATCTTAATATATTAATGTCTGAATCATATTAGCCAAAGTTTTTGATTTAAATGAATGTTAGAACTTATTTTTTTCTCTTTTTGATTTCTAACATCAAGATTATTTGAATGCTATTTGAATACAAGTGTTTTATATTACATAGTTTTATATGGTATGAACAGTTTTAAAAAAAAAAAATTTATTTTAGTTTATATGATGCTGTTTTACCAAATGTGTAGGGCTTGCTAGATAATTGAATTGAAAACTGTTAACCTCAGTTAAATATAACTAGTATTAAATTGATAAGGTGGTAGCTGAGGGACTGCTGCTTAGGGTAGGGGGTTTAAATTGAGTGGTAAATATTTCTCTAAGTTGGAGTTTATAACTCCAGGCTGGATGCAAGGTTTAATCCTTACATTATTTTACTTGTTCATTGTTATGTATATAGTTTTGACATCCACAATATATTTTGTAAATCATTGTCACTACAAACAAAATTGAATCCTATACAAAATCCCATAAGAGATTCAATAAATACAGCTATATTTAAAGGTACACCTAAAGGAGGAGATGTAACATTACTTATCTTGTTATTTGTTATTTTGATCATAAGATTCTTAAGTTTTAAAAAATGCCAAATAAATCTTTAAAAGGAATTTCTTTAAACATTAATGGATTGAATAATCCATGTAAAACAAGCCTAATAAGATACATTAATTTACATAAGGCCAACTTAGTCTTCCTCAAGAAACCATCTCTTGAAAAAGATATTGATAAACTAGCCACAAACAAATATACAGTATTGGTTAGTTCAGACCCCTCAAAAAAAAAAGGGGAGTGGCTATTTTATGGAATAAAAGTATGCCCATTCCTAAAACCATTAAGTCTTATCAGGATGACAAAGGAATGTTTTGTATGGTTACAATACAAATTAATGGGAAGACTTACACTTTAATTAATGTATATTGGATACCTGGAATTGGTATTAATACAGTGAAACATCATCTTGATAAGATCATATCATTCTCTATAGGAGATATTATTTTAGCTGGTGACTTTAATTGTATACTACATGAAAGTGATACTACCACTATAGGAAAGAGAAGAATTACATCTAATGCAAAAAATTTAAAGGATTTTGCTTATTGTTATCATTTCAATGATATTAATAATCAGATAGATTCAAAATCATTACCATACCCCTTTTTTTCTAACAGATACAAAACTTATTCAAAAATAGATAGGGTCTTTATTTCTAACCAGATGGTAACAGATTTAATTAATTCCAAAATCATTTCATGTCCTATATCTGATCATAATTCAATTGTTTGTGAATTGATGATAAAGAATACTCATAATGTTCAGATGAAAAGGATACCAGCATACTTAACTCAACTAAAAGACTATAAAGAATATATACGTTCAGTAGTAAAACATTGTTAGACATAAATAATACTCCTGAAGTCTCCATTGTTATGTTTGGGATGCCTTAAAATCATATCTATATGGACAAAGTATCAGATGGTATAATAATAAAAGGAAATCTTGGGATAAGGAATTGTTAGATATTCAAAGTAAATTAGACTCTTATAAACATAATAATAAAGAAAATATTATGGACAAGAAAGTTATTGAAGAAATAAACAAACTAAATGAGAAATACAAAGAAAATTTTTAAATCATAAAGTTAAAATAACTTTAGAAATACAAGTTTTTTTCTTATTCAATAAGCCCCAAATACTTACATAGACTTAAAAAAAAAACAAAAAAGGGTTTAATAAACAAAACCATATCAAAGAAATCTTTTCTCTAAGGAAAAGAAGAATTTTTTTTCTTTTTGTTTTTTTTTTAAACCAAAAAAAAAAAAAAACAAAAATATAAAAAAAAAAAAAAAAAAATAACTTTAAAAAAAAATGAATTTAAAAAAAAAAAAATCAACTTTCAAAACCCCAAAATTTAAACCCAATTTAATTTTTAACCAAAAAAAATTTAACCAAAGGAAACCTTTTAAAAAAGGAAAAAAAATAAAGGGAAAAAAAATTTTTTATAAAAAAAACCAAAACAAAAAAAAAAAAAAA
>NW_025060598.1:0-5325 GCF_019279795.1 Protopterus annectens
CCCTATGTAGATTCACCATGAAGTATGCCTCTGGGAGTGCTTGATCCATAATCGTAGCATTCTTAACTGCATAATGCTGTGTGGAAGTAGTATCTAATCCCAGCCCTGCCATGCGTGTGTGTTTGTATCCAGCTGCCTGGGGACAGCGTAATGTTTAGACAGTTCACTCTCCATACACTCCCTATTGGCGTATTTGCCTTTGCTGATGATGTCACCCAGCTAAAAGTATGCCTCTGGGAGTGCTGTGATCCAGTAATCTCGGTAGCGTGTTCTGTAACTGCATAATGCTGTAGTGTGATCGGGTAGTCAGGTCTGTGTTCTAATCCCAGCCCTGACATGTGTGTGTTTGTTTCCAGTTGCCTGGGGACAGAGTAATATTTTTAGACAGCTCACTCTCCGTACACTCCCTGTCAGCATCTTTGCCTTTGCTGATGATGTCACCCACCTAGAAGTATGCCTTTGGGAGTGCTGTGATCCAGTAATCTCGGTAGCACTCCCGTTCTGTTACTGTGTAATGCTGTAGTGTGATAGAATAGATAGGTAGGTGCTCAATTCCAAGGCATGACAGGTGTGTGTGTTTGGCAGTCATACCCTACATGTTGGTATCTGTGGGTGGCTAGCTTCAGGATGTGTTGAGTGTGTTTTATTGCTTTCCTATATAGTGTCCACAGATCGCATAATTGGCCAAGACACTGGGTTGTCAACACATACATTCGCCAATAGGTCTGGTGAGTAAATGTCAGCAGCCATACTCTTACCCTTAATACAGTCTGACCCATGTGATGCAACAAAGCACACCTGCCTTGATAGTAACACCACTACATAATGCAGGTGGCACATGTGGTTTCCTTTTCATTCTTGTCTAATGCTTTAGTGTCATGTGGTCCGATGTTGTGATATAAATGCAATATCTATGTATGTGTGTATGTATATGTATATGTGTGTGTGTATGTATATATATATATATATATATATATATATATTTATGCATATATATATTTATGCATATATATATATATATATATATAATATATGTAGATATAGATAGATATACATATATACATATATGTATGTGGACATTAGCACTATTGAATGTTTGTGCTGGATGATCTGTACGTGATCACTTCAGATGTATGTGAATCTGTCATGGTGTAGTGGTAAAGCACATCGTCTGTGGTATGAAGGGTCCTGGGTTCTAGTCGTGTAAACACCGGTTATTTTGTTGCTGGGAAGACCAAGGGACATCGAATCTGGTAATAGTAAGGCACCTTTAACCAGTTGTGTACGGATCTGAGCGACAGTAAGCAGTGGTTATTAATTTGGAGGATCAGTATGGGTCATATAACTATGCATTAGAAGACTATACTATGCAGATGAGGTTGATAATAGTGAATCCTGTTTATCCGCAAGGTGTGATGCAGATCCCAGGAGTGTATGTGTGTAGATAGCCAGGTGCAGGTGGGTCAGGCATACTGTATGTACATTGGAGACCTGTGCCTCGGGATTGCTCCTGCCTTAGCATGCCTAAACTAGGGGTGTGTATATACCTGCCTGGTGACATTGGGAGGGACAAAAGCAGTAGTGGAGTAGTCAAGGTGAACAGGCTGCACAAACAGGTGATGATCAGCACAATCAGCAGATTACATGGCCAGCCCGCACCAGAACACTACGGTAATGTGAGCAAGCAACATACACTCAGGTTTCTTCCACACTCTACACCACCGGTGTATACATGCGGGGACATTTCACAACACAGTCCAACCAAATGAGAAGGGTTGCAGCAGGCATCATAGGCCAACATTTGCAAGAGGCTAAGGGTGGTGAGGATGTGTATGCTGCCAAACAACCCTTAGTGAGGTGACATAAAACTTTACAGACCCAGGGTAACTTACCAGGGGCTACATGAGCTGGAGATAGTGGATCACTATGGGGTGGACAGACACCTCCTACAGTGGCTTGTTGACCTGTGCAGCCACACCTGACACATCGAACAGGCCAAGGGCAACCCATCACAGTGGATACCACGGTATGTGTTGGCCTAGGTATACTAGCCACAGGTACCTCCCAAAGCACAACTGGGGATATCATGGGGATCTCAAAGGCATCTGCATCCAGAGTATTGCGCCAGTTCAGAGATGCCATGTGAACACATGCTAGTGAGCACGTACATGTCCTCAACACACGTGATTTGTAGACCAGCAATATGCATCTCTCCAGCCACATGGATGACTACCCTGGGGTACTGGGTACTATAGCCTGCATGCACGTACGCATCAAAGCACCAACCGGTGAGTGGGGTAGGGCCTACATTAACTGCAAGGGCATACCCTCCAACAGCTAGACCATATGCGATGGCCAGACATTAACCTGAATGCGTGTGCTGTCTGCCCTGGAAGCTATGACGATTCCGATATATGGCATCTGACGCAGTTGTACCACACCTTTGCCAATATGGACATCCCCTACAGTCTCCTAGTGGGGGATGCAGGGTAACCACTGGAGTCGTGGCTGATGACACCCATCAGCAATGCACACACACCTGAACAATCACACCATAATGAGGCAGATGCACAGGCAAGACATATAACTGAGCATGTGTTTGGGATGCTCAGGTCACGGTTCTGATGTCTGGACACATCCGGTAGAGCCCTGCAGTATTCACTAGCTACATGCACACAAATTGTTATGGTATTTGCTATGCTATGCAATTTGATCCTGCAGAACAGTTGCAGCAGGGACAGCATGAGGCAGGGCCACACGGCCCACCACCAATGCCAAGGCCTGTACAGGCACAGTGTGACTTGGAGGAGGAAGTACCTGAGCTGGTCCCAGTAGGTGAAAGGGCTGTGCACAGCATGACCTGCCACTGGCAAAGAGGCAACACAAGGCATATGCACTAACACAGTAGGTACCCAGGGATTTCACCCTCTGTGAATCACACAGACAGTACAATGGATGCCAAACATGACACTACCTGTGCTCAGCTATGTATAGGAAGTGCACTATGTGCGTATGACATAGGCAGCCTTCCAGCACCGTCCTCAGGTCTGAAACACCCCCAAGGTAAGCCAATCGACCTAACAATTGGCAGTTGTATTATAATGTGTATTTATCCATTGCTATGGTATGCATGTGAGCATACAAGGGAATTAGGTGACCGACTGTTAGGGAAGCATACAGTACACATCCATAGTGGCACCATGACATCTGTAGCACATACCAGGGTCACAATAGTAGTCAGTAGTACACAGGGTGTCCTAACCCACTGCAGGTTATGGACTGAACATCATGTGTGTCCATACAGCCCACACAAGTGTCATACAGATGGACAGGTGTAGACCAATACAGACAAATGCTATACAATGGCCTCTGGATATGCCCATTAAATGACCCCAACCCCCACAGACACACACAGACTACAGCAGGCCAGGCGGTTGGATGTAGGTTGCAAAGGCTAGGACGTTCAACACCACTATGCTGGTAATTAAAGCTAGGATCTGACGTACACTGGTATGCCTCCAACCAGCAATTTAGGTAGGTCCACACACTGAAATGGAGTACCTGGCATACCAGTACAGTAGCGGCAAATGTGTACAACTGTCAGTTGTGCCCCCCTTCCAACGTACACATGTGAGAGTCATGTGCGCCACCCCCGGTGTTGTGTAGGACTGTGGATGCAGTTGGATGTCCCCCCATGCTGTGCAGAAATGTGGCAACTGTCGATGCCACATGACCATTAGCTACCCTGCAGACACAGCATGCCACCTGTCGGTGTACAATGCAGAGGTCGGCACCACAGTACTGACTATCTGGACATGTGACACATGCGATCTAGTTGACCATACTTGGCATGCTCAAACACATGAGGTATGACGGTAATGTCAGTCGACAACATGCATAACAGTCATACTGGGCATGCTCACGCACTGAAACACAGGACGGCCAGATCTGCAAACACCAGTGGTCCGGCCATATCTGCCAGTGCATTGCTATACTGTTGGATGACTGTGCTGTATGGTATGTGTGTAGTACTGTCTATTGTCTGTACATATGCCATGGTGTATTGGTAATTCACATGAGCTGTGTGCACAGGGTATTGCTACCAACATGTGCAAAGAACGGTTCTTTGTTTGTGGACAGAACGACCCCTTTGGATATGGAGTGGGTAAGGCACATTCCAGCAGGTGGGAGCGGTTGTGCTTGGGTTTTCATGGTATTAAGCACTGCTGACCTCTGGTTACAGCCCCTTATACTTGTTTAGACTCCACATTTCTTTAACAGTGCACTACAGGCATACTGGTAGACAAACACTATTACACCTGCTCGCTCACCGACATTACATTTGTCACTCATGCTGGGTGTACGTGATCCCTTGTGATGCATATTACATCGGACTATACAGTATCAGGTATGTCTAACCATTAGGCGACGGCAGGTGTTCAACTGTACAGACTCGGCGGCCTGTCCAGTGACATAATCATATTATATGTGTGTTTCTCATACAATCTGCTCCCATCTGGCTGATACATGGGAACCGATACTCTGCAATGCTGACATGTGAATGTTATTTGGTTAACGCAGCTCTCTGCCGGGTCATGCTACCGCATACCTAATGAAGGTTTTCCACCTTTTAGATTGGACGACGGGAGACTGTAGGAGTAACACCTTTCCCACTTTGCATGGGACAGTCCCTCATTAGGCGTATGTGTCATGTGACAATACTCTAGCCATTGCAACTGCCCTGATTAGAGGACATTCTTATATTCTACGTGTCTGTAATAGTTGCATGTAATGGCTCTTGTATACATGACACGTCGATATGCTATGTGAAGTAGCATAAGCAACTTGACTGCTGCTAGACTAAGCTTTGATTTGTGCTAATATGTATATTTCTGTACTATGCATGGCTGTAGGTATGTTCTGCCCTGGTACGTCTGGCATTTCTACAGAGCAGGTCCCACTTTGGCCATTCGGAATGGTGGCAGCCCTATAGGACCTATATGTAGAGCTATCACATTTGGCAAGGCAACACATACCCACAGCCAGTAGTAAACTGACTACTTCAACGGTTTGCATAGTTAAGGCTATTCTTGTAGCATTATAGTTGCTAATACTGTTTCCTATAGCATGTAGCTGTTTCTGATACAACAAAATCATTTTATGACACCACTACACACAATATATGACCTCCTTTCCCAAACTCACAGGCCATGTGCCATAACATTCATTTTGCAGGACACAACTGCCCAGAGTGGTGTGTCCTCACAAAGGCGAACAGGTGGTAAACTATTATGCTATCATCTACCTAAGGTGGTCAGAAATATG
>NW_025060599.1:0-4422 GCF_019279795.1 Protopterus annectens
AGTTGTGATGACCAGACCACGGACATGTTGTCCGCTTTGTACTGCAATAGCCCCTGGGAAGAAAGTCATTGAGGGCTTGCAACGTTAAAAGCACTGCTCTCATCTCCAGGACATTTATGTGCAGATGGTATTCTATGGGTTGCCACGTCCGTGGACCATCCTGCCCTGATAATGCCCCCACCCGATCAGAGAGGCATCCGTAGTGACTGTGGCAACTGGAGGAGGGGAACAAATGGTCGGCCCTGATGAAGAAGAGGGAAGATATCCACCAGTTCAGATGAGCTCTGCACGATTGTGACTAAGATTTCGTGTTTCATCGGAAGACTGTGGAACGACCACTGAGTGAATAACATCCACTGCAGAGCGATGTGGAAGCGAGCCAGTGGTAGAAGAACAATGGCCGCAGCCATAAGACCTAGAACCTTTCAGTATCAATCTGGCTTTGACTTTGCTGCTCTGCAATAATATCCGAACAATTTTGGATGTCCAGAATTCTTTGATCTGTTAGTCTGGCTAACATTGACGTGTTTAATTCTGCGCCTATAAAGGTGATAGATTGGCAAGGCAGAGAAGATTTTTCAAATTCACTGAAATTCCCAAACTTTGCAAAGCTGCAGAGTGTAGTCTCTGGTCTGAAGAAGCTGATGCCTGGTGGTGGCGGAGAGGAGCCAGTCGTCCAAATAAGAAAACACCTGGAATCCTTGACGGCTCAGATGAGCTGTGACCACTGCCATGCATTTGGTAAACACTCTGGGGGCTGAAGTGAGGCCAAAGGGCAGGGCTCTGAATTGGTAATGACTGGTCCCTAGCCGAAAGCGGAGAAACCTTCTGGAGCCTGTGAATCTTTATGTGATAGTACGCATCCTGAAGGTCTATAGAGCACATCCAGTTGTCCTTGCCCAGAAAGGGCAGAATGGACTGAAGCGTGACCATCCGGAATCTTGCCTTCTTGACAAATCTGTTTAGATTGCTTCAGGTCTAATATTGGTCTCCAATCTCCCGTCCTTTGGGGACCAAAAGAATCTGAGTAGACGCCGGATCCTACTTGGTCTGCTGGAACAGTCTGGATGGCTCTTTTCTAGGAGCTTTGAAACCTCCTGTTCTGCCAAATCCTTTGACCGGGTGAGATGTCTGGAAGGGATTGTGAGGTACGGGATACCTTTCAAGGGATTTTGTAACCCTCGGATATGATCGACTGTACCCACATATCTTGTGAAAGGGATTGCCAGGCTACTGGGTACAGCGAAATCCTTCCCCGACTGCCTCCAAGGGTGGACAGTCGGGCAACACCTCAGGGATGCTGAAAGGGCTTCTCAGGAAGAGACTCCCTGTTGCCCTGGTTCTGAGGACCCCCTGCCTCTAGGGCGGCGTATTATTGTTACCCCTCTGCCTCTGGGGTAAACTGACCACGTGTCCGGTGCTCCTTGGGCTTTAACCACATCTTCCTCCCTTCTGACCCTTGGGATATGGTCTAGAAGGGTGGAAAATGGACTCCAACGGCAGAAAGAGTTTTGCCGTCCTGCTCACACCTGGTCAAGGTATCCTTCACCTGAGGTCCGAACAAAGCCGAACCATCAAAGGGGTATTGGTGAAGGACGCCTTAAAGGGGTCCGAAAATTACAAAGCCGCATCCAGGCTTGGCGTCTAAGAGCCACTCCTGTGCCTGCGCCTGCTCCCATCGGCCGCATAGGATATGAGCCGCATGGAGGAGTTAGTTAAGGAATTCAGGATTGCTAGCTGTGAGGCAATCTTTTCTTGGGCCCCAGCAGCAGAAGGATCCTGGACCACTTCACCAGTTCCTTGAGAATATCTCTTTGAAGCCTGGTGAAGTGACAAAGGTAGTTCAGCGAACATAGCAAAGGTCGCTGAAGAAAACATCCGCTTTCCATACCTGTCCATGGTCCTAGAATCCTTTGTTAGGAGGATGGACAGGTACTGAAGGATCCGCAGTTCCTTCTTGGTGGCCGCCACCACCATAGCATCCACAGAGACGCCTTGGAAAGAAACTGTTATCTGCAGGGGCCGTGATAAATTTGGATGGTCTCCTGGGGACAGGTTCCACAGAATCTGGAGCCCACGCCTTCGAGCCACTACCTGCATAAGTGGGTCGAAGGCGGAGACACCCAGGAGGTGGAGGGTCGGGATCCAAAAGCCTCCAGGTATACCGACTCATCCTCGGAGGGGTCAATGGAGGCCAATTCCCCTCTGTTTGAGGAGCTCAAGGATGTCTGAAAAGGAGACATCCTCAGAGGGGACCGGGGAACCCTCCGACTCATCTAAGTCGGTATCAGATGTAGTAGACTCAGGGAGTCTGTGTGTTTCCTCTTACACGCCTCTTCGAGGGGTTCCCCTGCAGGATCAGGAGAAACCTCGGAAGAGGAGAATTCCCAATGGGGAAACCGGGGGCGATGGATCCCTGGGCCTGGGCAAGAGGCTGGCAAGAGGCATCTCAGGCACTGAGGGGGAGGAGCTAGGGATGGACCGTTGACCGGCTCAGGGCCAGGACACTCCTCTCACCTCAAAGGCTCCCCCCGGGAGGCCGGAATTTTCCCCGCGAAAACAGGAACCCGGCTCCACTGAGAGGAAGGCTCGGGGCCCGTTTCGGTGCCGAGCTTACCCCGAAGCCCGAGGGGGAGGGGGGGTCGGACAAGGGTCCGATGCCACTAGCCCCTCGGAGCCGAAAAGGAAACCGGCGCCGGATCCCTCCAAGGAAGGTCTCAAGGAGGAGATGGGAGCAAGCCGGGAGCCGAAGGATGTATGGGTTCCGGCCCGACAGCGCTGTCCCGAAGCTCCGGCCCGAACTCTGGGAGTCGGAGGAGGAAGTTCAAAAAAATACCCAAGTCTGGGCGGGCTATGGAGCATTTGGGCCAGTGCCTGCGACTTCAACAGCCTGCTTCCCCCCTCTCTAAATCGTGGTCAGACAGCCTGGAAGATCTCAAGATCGGCCCCGATGCCCCCTCCGAAAAAAGAGGAGCCCCCGGGGGAGTGGATACCCCCACGAAGGGGACCGAGATCTCTTCCTGGCGGCCCGGGGCCGGTCCCTGAGTTCCAGATGGAGCCGAAGGTTGGGCCCGATACTGGCTGGAGCCGACAAGGCAAAGTACATTGGGTGTCGGAACCGGGGGACCGCCCCTACTATTTTAGAAGAAGATGGCCCAGCGGGCGACCCGATAAGGGAGCCACCGGAGAAGGCTTAGAACTGTAGCCTGAACCTGGGGTTTTAAAAGGTTTTTGGACCCATTTTTAGTGGGGAACCTTCTGGCTTTTAAAAACCTGGAGGATCATTTTTTCCTCCTTTCCTGCAGGACTCTCTGGCTAAAAATGACACAAAGCACAGGAGTCCTGCAGGTGCAAAAACCCCGGCAGTAAACACAAGAAGTGTGACCGTCTGTCAGAGACATTTTCTGACAGCAGGGCACACCCTTTAAGCCTGAGACCTTGCCTTCCTTAGACATAGTCCAGAAGAAATAATCCCCCACACACCCCCAAAACAATTAATCCCAACAAACACAGACAAAGGTAGGGATTAAAAAGGGGGCCCAGGCCTAACTGAAAACTTTAAATTTTTAAAAATAGAATTTAACTAAAGGGGGAAAAAGGGGGGGTGTAAAACACTACACTCTATAAAAAGGGAAAAAGGGAAATAAAACCCTACTAAGCTTTTAAAATTTTCCAAACCTCAGCTGGCAAAGGAGACCTCTTTTGCAAAGCGGCAAATGAGATCTGAGGTAGTCCCGCCTTGCATCATGGGATATAGGGTTGCCTCGAGCTGGTAAAAGGAGTTCTCAAGCAAGCAGTGAGCCGAGGATCGGGTCCAACCCATCCAGCAAGAATGGGGATTGAAAAAACATCGCCATTTTCCAAGAAAGGTTTTCGATCCGAGGCAGCTGGTTCAAAAGGGGGAGCTGTCAAGGCCTGTAAAACTAGAGCTAATTCCCTGATAGGAGGTCTGAGCAAGAAAGTACCCTTGAGAAAGGACTTACACAATTTGCTGAATCAACCCATTTATGCCCCACATGGTTTAAAAAATAGCTGCTAGGTGAACCTTGACCGGAGCAGCTCCCCTGATGGAAGAGACCTGTAAGGAACTCCAAGACAGACGGTAACGGGGCTGTGAAGGGGTCTAAGTTATTATTCTCCATCCAGATGGAGAAGCCCCCTTCTAGATAGACTTTTCCCAGTGGAAGGTTTATGTGCTGCTACGGGAAAGGCTTTAACTGAAGAGATTCCGGGGGTCCTGACTAGGAGTGAACTGGAGCAGCCAGCTGTCAGCTTGAGGTTGTCCAGATTCGGATAGGGGGGTCTAGGGGGTGAGATATTAGATCCGGGGGGATCTAGAATCCAAAGGGTTTACCAGGTGGAAAAGGGGGCCCCCAAAAAACAAAAAAGGTAAGGGGAACCACATTTGTGAGGGGGCCAAAA
>NW_025060600.1:0-4921 GCF_019279795.1 Protopterus annectens
GGCCCGGGGTCAAAGTACTTTAAAATTTTTTGGGATGGGGATAATTCTTTTTTGGGGCGGCCCCTTGTATGGAAGATACAATAGCATCATTGAGATATTCAGCAGAACAGGAACATAAAGTAAGCAAGCATAAATTGCAACTACAGAGAATACAGGTCAAGTACCTGGGATATGTGGTATCCAAGTAGGGTAGAACATTACATGACGATAGGAAGGTAGCAATTTCACAAGCACCCAAGCCAACTACCAAGAAGGGAATGAAGTCCTTTCTGTGCCAACTAACATTTGTCAAAGCTGGTTACCAAACAATGCTTCTGAATCTGCTGTATTGTCTGCCTTAATCTTTAATACACCTATGGCAGCACAACACATACTACACTGGATTACAGTAGCAGAAACAACTTTCTGCAGACTAAAACGATTGATAGCTTCAACATCTGTATTAGGTCTCCCGAATAATCATAACACATGTTGTTGGACTGTAGATTGTAAGCGGAGATTTTGCGTCAGTCTTGATGCAACAGCATGGAAGTAAGCAACGCAATAGCTTACTACCATTGCAGTTGGACACTGTGGCATGGTCAGTGCCACATTGTGCGGCAGTTGTTGTAGCACCCATGGCAGTACAGGCCCGGCCTCAATGTTATCATACCACCCTCTCACTGTGGAATGTCTCCTGCAGTTGCGATCATTGTGCTGCAAAAAATAGCATTCCTGACCCGTGCTAGACATTTGTCTTGTTTGACCATACCACTGAGTCAACCTCATATGGTGATTGAGCGTTGTACAACATTAAACCTATCAACGCCCGGGACAGCTGTGTCTGGCACACCACACAGTTGCCTATACGAAATGGATGAAATAACTACACACAGACATGATATATCACGATATACCCTTAGATGATGCAGAGGGGGTTTGGGGATCATGTAGACAGAGCCCCACGGGAAAGAATCAAGTAGTTATGCAGTAGTTATTGATAATGAGATTGTGGAAAACCCCGCAGCAAAACGTGTCTGCTCAAGCAGCAGAATAGATAGTTTTAAACCCGTGCTTGTACGGGGAAAACCTGATGTGTGGACATATGCCCCGATAGTCAGTATGTTGTCTGTACAGTGCATGTTTATGAGCAGCAGTGGAAGAATAGGGGAATGATAACATCCCCCGGTAAACCGATTAATCATCCCAATTGATCCTGAATGCATTACATTCCACTGAGTTACCCACTAAAGTAGCTAATTGTAAATGTGCAGGTCATAAATAGCAACAGGATAACAGTAGGAAAGGTAAGGCATGAGCTCATGCAGCTGCAAAACAAGCAGCCTCACAGTTGGAAAGTGTATGTTTGAGGAAATGACAATCCTCAGACATTTTACATGTAGAAATGTTACAAACAATGCAAACCCCAACTAGGCAGAAAACCGGCGTGGGTAGGGCGAGGAGCAATCCTTGAAGACGGACTGCACATATCCACAGTGAAAAGCCAATATTAAGTCTAATGTAGTCAGTTTGTGGCTTTGTGGAGCCATGGGTAGAGACATGTCTCAACAGGGGATGGTACATTGGTTAACAGAATACCCTAAAAAGGTAGGAACCACATACAAACATCATGAGCAGCGTGTCACATTTGCAGTAGATTCATGCACGGGGAGCATTTAAACCGAGGTGTGTTTACCTACACCACCATAACCATTCCGTACTATTTGTATGTAGTTCATACATCTGAATAAATGTGAAGGAAAGAAATACTGTTTAGTGATTACACATATATATAATCAAAATGGGTAGAAGCATTCCCAACCATGAATCCGGATGCAGCAGCAGTGGCAAAGGTGCCAGTAAATTAAGTATCCCGAGATCGGGCATACTGTAAAGAAGCTACAGTGACAATAGAACACATTTAGTGAACCAGACAATCACGCAACCTGGGGGATTAATTTGTATTCCCATGAATGTAAATTGCATGTACAACCCACAGTCAAGTTGTCATGTCTGCAGAGCCGGAGGTCGATGGCTCATTAGCAGGTGACATGAGAGGATTGTTAACCAATAACACTGTTTTGCAGTTAAAGTCTTTTACAGATAAAGAAAGTGAAGCGGACATAGCTGACACCAGTATGCTGTGTGTATGTCACTGTTATCCCAAAATAATTGGCAAGTGGAAAGTGTGAAGGTCTGTACCAGGTACTGTTGGCCCCCACTGCAGTAAAGTATGCTGAGAGGGCGTGGTGGGTCGACCTCACAGTTCTCAAACGGGTAGAGGATATCGAGTCTGATCAGGATCTTGTAGCTGATATACCATAGGGCCTGAATCACCGGGCAGACTGTATAACAATACAAAGCAACCCCAAAGACATTTGGTTTACTGTCATAATGATTATACACCTATTAACCCTGTTTGTGTATACTTTACATTTGCAGGGACCTTACCTGCAAAAATACATGGATACAAATAGTGATCGTGATGAACTGGCCACAGAGTGTCTTCCACACTTCAACAAATACCAGGCATTTTGCATGTAAAACTATGAACATTTTAAATTGCTGTGTTTGTACTGCCATACCTACATCATATGGAGGACTTCCGATGTATGGTGTCCCCCTTTGGGGGTAATTGAGACTTGTGAATATTTACACTTTGATGGTCGGGATCACAGGACAAACTGGCACTGTACTTACCTGTTACACAAAAGAATTGTATGTTGTTATAAACATGATACAGTTCAAGTTGGTGGGAGTATTTGTAACATAACTGTGTCTTACAAATGTCATATAACAGCCAAAGATCACAGTACTACTGTAGCACCATTCATTATCTGTATTTAAGCTTCATGAGAACAACGTGGAAGGATGTGCAGAAACATCCTGAATTGTATAAACAGTCCTCTGTTATAGACAGGCAGATGTTACATGCAGAGGTAACCCCCATCGGTAGAAAAGTAGAATATTGTTATTTGTTTGTGGGAAAAAGCATATCAATGGTTACCTGAGAATTGGTTCGGCAGTTGTTTTTTGGGTTATCTGGCTCCAGTCACATGACATACTGCACAATTGCCTCTGGGTACCAAACGAACTAAAACACAAATAGCTCGGAGAACTGGGAACACAGTCGGGAAAACCCACTAATCCAGTGGGTGAAATGGAAGCTGTTCTGACATTCCAGTTTTCTGCAAGAGATAAAGGAATATCGATCCATATGGACTTGAGTGACAGCGTCATAACCTGGGCTGGAACACTCCCAGCTTGTGGAGTAGTGAAATCAATCAGGGAACAGAGGAAGTTGTCAAAACCTGTCGGAGGAATGATGAATGTGACTTTCCGCTCTGAACTTGTGACTGATGAACTGGATGCAATGAGAACTGTTGTGTCACAAAATGTAATAGCCGACTGCACCCTGGGGGAAATTGTCGTTTTGGGCCCTCATTAAAGAAGATCGCTGTGTCCAAGTACCACATAAAAGACCAGAATGGGCCCACCTAGAGGTAATACAGCAGGTGTCATCCATGGCGGAACCAGGCCCAAACCCACTGACGCACCATTTCCACAAACCATCTGGTGGATGGGGTTCTGTCTTACTGAACATCTTGATTGCCACTTGGGTTGTTCTGCTCATATTGGGAGCATGTGTCTATTGGATACTTTGCATGTAAGTATTAGTCAGGGACTCTTTTATCTGTACCGAGACTATGTATCAAGACCTGTAGTGGTATTTGTCAATACAAAATGCAATCCTTCTTGAAATGTACAACAAATTACTTGCCTAGTAAATCGTTCCACAGAGGAAGAGGCTAGGGAATGAAATAATGTGGTATATGTTTCTGGATAGAATAGAACAATCAAAGGGGGGAGAATGTTAGCAAAATACATATTAAACATATATATGATGCAACGTTATAAGCGATAACTGTATAATTCTTATTATTCAAACTTACAATATGGCAGTAGAGCTTATCATGCATGTAATTGCCTGTAGTGTAGCTGCAGTGTGATTGAACCCTGACCCTGGCAGTAACCAGTGCAGCAGGTGTATGTCATTCAGCATTAGTCATCTGCTCGGTTAGAGAATAATAAATGTATGTACAGGTATATCTGTCATCCTTCCACTGAGGAGGATAGGCTTGTGAGCTCTATGTAACACAGAGTACAGCTGCTCACCAGAGAGACAAAGGAACCTAGTAGGAAATGGAGTGACCCCGATCTGAACAGTGTTGGAACCGTGACAGAGCAGAATTTGCAACATTCTAATTGACTATGTGGCTCAGGTTTTGCTATCCTCATGGAAAACATTTAATAAGCATTACCTTAGCACTGTTGTAGGAATACAACATTGTGGACTATAGTGATTTAAATGCCCTGTGACTGACCACATCATTAATGTGTGCAAAAGATGATAGTATACACAATGCTTATACAGCTGTAACATGGATAGAGTAAAACAAATGTCTAAACTTGTACTGCATAGTTCTTTGCCTCCTGCTGCACAGTAGTAAAACGTTATTAATCTCAGCTTACTGTGTTATTGACTGTCATTTTGAAAAGCGAAGGAGTGTTACAGTTTGATTTAAACAACGTAATTGACAGATGTGTATGTGCTAGCATGGGAATAGGTCAAGCCAACCATCACAATGTCCATGTGTACCACATACAAACAGCCAGTAACACGCAGTAGTAGTGCATGAAGGCATACGACTGTGGGAATAGTACAGGACATTGGCACATGCCAAGTGCAGATGCATGACACAAACCCAGGATGGGTGTCCCTGCAAAAAGGAACATGTGCCAACCACACCCACCACAGATGTACCCGCAATAAGAACACATGACAAACACACAGAAACACTACTGTCCCCCCCCAACCCAAAACCAAAAGAACTGCCAAAAAACCCGGGAAAGCCTGGTTCAGGAAAACCAAACCAAAAAG
>NW_025060601.1:0-4726 GCF_019279795.1 Protopterus annectens
GCCCATGAGATCTCATTGTGATTGAGTGAGCTACAGGCCTTTGACAGAGGGCTGTAGGCCATTTGGTAGTGATGTGGGCCATTTGTAGCAGGCCAGAGCATTCTGTCACTCCTACATGTTCAGGTTGTGAGCCAGTGGATCTCCTTGGGTCACAGGGTAAGTGTGCGAGGTGTTACTGGCAATACTTCCTGTACATACTGATCCATTGGTCTGGATGCAGGCAGGGTGCTGCTTACAGCTAGGGACACACCTGCATAGAACACCTCTTGCTGCATTCTGTGGGTATTCTCATACAGAAGGGGGGTCATACTGTACTCATTCCCAACTACAAGGATATGACCTGTGATAAACCTGTGGCTGATGGTGGGGTGAGCTGAGTGCATGTGTGATATGGAAGCTACTTGCAGCTGACTCACAGATATACCTGGGACATTCCTGTTATGCTACCTTGTGTGTGGACATAGGCAGCCTGTCATTACTTTATAACTGTGCCTTTTGTGGTTTGCCAATGACTGGCCAGACTACACCAGCATTCCATACTGCACAGACAACTAATGTGCTGCTAACCTGTATGTACAATTCCAAAGTTGTGTGCAGTTTGACAGTTACTTTATACGCACTCTGTCTAGGGTATTTCCACCTGTGTACTGTGTGTATGTATGGGTCCATGTTCATGGCATGTCCATCTTTCAGATGGTGACAGATATTGACATCTGGACAGTGAGTATGGATGACTGCTGACATGGATATTGCTGAGAAGCATTGTGGTTGGCACTGCACTTGTCAGAACATGACCCTGTTAACTACAGTACTGCCACTAAGACAAAACCCTCCATGCCTACATACTGACCACTTCCAGACAATATTGAACACACAACCTAACACCCAGACCCCTGCATATTGTACACATGCAACAATATATCCTGTAGATCGGGCCAGTTCGGGCAATCAGTGCTTCACTGATATTACTTCTCACACTTACATGTTACTGCATTCTACATAGAATTGTGGGGGGGGGGCACACCTGATGATTTTAAACATTTGCTATGACTGTACTGATATTTCGGGTACTCTGTTGGCTTCCATTTCATATTGTATTCTGACCTATCATGCAGACTGGAGGCATATCAGTAGAGTACAGATGTTAGGTTTTATTGACCTACATTTCAGTTTCAGACTTCTTACCCTTCAGAACTAACATACAACTACCAGACCTCTTGTAGTCTGTGTGTAGGTCTGGAGGGGAGTGTTCACCATTGCCATCATTTGGAGGCCTTAGCCCAGCCTTTCTTTATGGTCATCTACACCTGTCCTGCTGGCTGAGGCTGGTGGTGGGTATGTGAGCCTCACTGACATGCATGTGTGTGTCCCATGGACAACCACAGTTATTTGGGCCACCAGTGTACTGCAGTGGGATTTGTCACCTTGTCTAGTACTGCCTAGTATGCTGACACCAGTATTTGTTATGGATTTCATGCTGTCCATATAGGTGTCCACTATCTGCTGCCATCCCATTTGGCCACCCAATTCCCTTGCATGCTTGCATCCATACCATAGATACAACTATCAGAACATTCTACTCCATTCAGTAATTGATAGGAAGAGTGACTTATCTTGTGGCTGGGCCAGTATTGAAGACGGTGCTGGAGGGCTGATTATGTCGGATGCACAGAGTACACTCCCTATACATGGTAAAGCACAGGTAGTATCATGTTTGGCATTCCTTTTACTGTATGTGTGAATCAGAGTGAGGTGTCATTCTCGGGTCTCTACCGTGTCAGCGTATATGCTATGCATTGCCTTTTTGCCAAGGCCTGGGCATACTGGGCATGCCTCCTTCTGCCTACAGGGGCAGGCTCAGGTAGTTCCTCCTCCAAGTCACTCTGTGCCTGTGATGGGCTTGGCAATGGTGGGGGACTGTGTGGCCTTGCCCCGTGCTGTTCCTACTGCAGCTGTTTCCACAGGAGCATATTGTGTAGCATGGCACATACTATGAACATTTGTGCACATGTAGCTGGAGAGTACTGCAAGGCTCCAGCAGATATGTCCAGGCAGTGGAACCATGACTTAAGCATCCCAAACACATGCTCTTTAAAGATTCTGGTTTGTGCGTGTGCCTCATTATGGAGTTCTTGTTCAGGTGTGTGTGCATTTCTGAGGGGTGTCATCAGCCACGGTTCTAGTGCGTCGCCAGCATCCTCCACTAGGTGGCCATATGGGATGTCCCCACTGGCAAATGACTGGTACAGCTGTGTCATATGTCAGATGTGGGAGTTGTGATAGCTTCCAGGGCTGCCAGCACACACTTTCATGATAATGCCCTGGGCTTCGCACACAACCTGGCAGTTGATGGAGGGAAAGCCCTTGTGGTTTATGTAGACCCTACCTCGCTCTCCAGGTGGTGCTTTAATGTGTATATGCATGCAGTCTATAGCACCCACTACCTCAGCCATTTGGTGGAAGAGGCGCATATTGCTGGTCAATGCCTGACGGGTGCTGAGGAAATATATGTACTCACTGGCATGTGCTGACATAGCATCCAGGAACTGGTGGAGTACCCTGGATGCTGATGCCTGTCAGATCCCCATATCTCCAGTTGCCCTTTGGAACATACCTGTGGCTAGTATTCTTAAGCCTACACATACCTTGGTATCCACTGGGATGAGTTCCCCTCTGTTGGTTCTGTGTGTGAGGCGGGGCCGGCACAGCTCAATGATTTTCTGTAGAATGTCCCTGTCCATCCTATAGCACTCCACTATCTCCAGCTCATGTAGCCCCTGGTAGGTTACCCTGGGTCTGTACACTCTTCTCCTCCTCCTTACTGTGAGATGGTCATCAACATTCACATCCTCACCACCCTCAGCCTCTTACACATATTGATGTATGAGAGCAACAGCAGCCCCTAACATTTTGTTAGTCTTTCAGGTAAAATTTCCCCGTCTGTATACACCGGTGGTGTAGAGTTTGTGGGAAAAAACAGACTGAAAGGTGTTTGCATAGTTTATAGTAGTGTGCTGGGCTTCTGCCTGTGTAATTGGTTGATCCTGATACATTTCACCTGCCAGCTATGCTAGTTCTCCTTGATTGCCTTCCTACTGCTGTTTTCCCTTCCCATTGCCTTACCGTTTAAGCCCAGAGGCGTGACCCACATACCCAGTGCTCAGATGTGAACAGTCCTGCTATTTCCTGTATTTTTTTTTTGTTTAAAACCCGGTGCGCAATGTGCACATTTGTTTAAGCAGGGAAAACAGTGCTCAACAATGTGAGACACACCCCCTTCCTTAGCTGTGTTTAGCTAAGGGCAGACACGGGCCACAGAGCTCCAATAAGCTTATAGCATGCATGACACATCCCCTTATGAGGTCATCCACCTCTTATACTTATACAATGGTGTTGCTACACCTACACGGTTGGGTGCAAACTAACAGTGAGAGGAAATCTGTGATTCAGTATCAATCCCCTCATTTGCATAAACCAGAATGCTAATTCATACTTACCACACTCACACTGAGCCTCCCCCTTAGCAACCACTGTTCCCTGGAATTGTTGTCTTATGCAAGCCATTGACTATTATGGCAAAATGCAGATTTGGGTATAAAACTTATTTACCCCCCTTTTTTTATTTTCGTGGCAATCCCGTTTGCACACCGCTGCCCTACGCTTAAACGGCCGAGATCGGACAAAAAAATAAAACTTGTTTTTTTATAATATTTCACCTATTTTTCATGCCAGTGGCCATATATTTGGCCATTGGCATGCCTATTAGATAGAATATATGCTTTCTTTCGAGCTGTCATGCCTCCGTTTTGTAATTTGCAGAAATGTATTTCGTTAGTAACCGAATACATTTCTGCACATTACACTATTCCTGCACAGACATCTGCCTGCTTCCTGGATCACTAATTCACCTAATTTGCATGGTTTTCATCAGCAAATGAGGTAATTAGCATATGGCAGTGGTGTCCATGTGGGAATAGTGTAAGGGCATTCATTCACGTCTCAGAGACTCGATCCTGGATCGCTTGTCAGCCATATTGCGTGCAGCAGCTCTTGCACTATTCCTGCACTCTGTGCAGAGCCTGCTGAATCTGGGGCTTTTTTATTTTAATAAAGACTTAGTGAAGAGCATCTTTGTCTTTTATGTATGGGGTAACATATCTGGGCTGTGGGCTACTGATACATAAAATACAAGTGCTCTAGGTTATCTATACTTATAATAAGGACTATACACATCTTGGGAATGGATGGCTAGGCTTCAAAACAATCCTAATGGATCAATACCAGTTTAGACTCCAGATCCCTAATGACCAGGTTAACAAAGAAAGAATGAATGAATAATACTTTGCTAATGAACTTACAATCTCAGACTGTCCACACAAATGCTTCTCATCTGATGGAAAAAGTACATGAAATAATCACATCTGCTAGGGCTGTGGATTAAGAAACATAATAAAGAGAAAATGTACATTTGTCTATATCATGTAAAGGAATAAAAGCCCCGACTAGGAAGAAATAGCTCAGAGATGACAACCAATGCATCTGGTGGGTTATTGAGTGGAGTTGGGGGTGAGCATCCAATGCTGACTTGCCTGTGCTGAGTGAAGAAATGAGTCCTGGTCTGTTGTTATACTGACCCTGAGCTGACATTGAGGGTAGTACTGCAGTATGATGGACATTGATGCACATCAATCAATGCATAGTCATTGTAGCTAGATGGAGGAGCTGA
>NW_025060602.1:0-5594 GCF_019279795.1 Protopterus annectens
CCCATAAGGCTTTTGGGGGCTATAAGGCCCTGCAGCACTGCAATGGCAAGCCAGCTCGGGTTTAAAATAGAGGCAGATGGTAATGCTTGGTAAGGTTAAAAGTTGCTGCTTCAAAATATCCTTGGTAGGTACTCCTCTGAGGTAGGCAGTTGAAGTGGTTTTGCCCTGGTGGGGGAGATCTAATGCTGCAAAATTTTTCCCAGGGTTTATGAAAACATTACAATGTCCTATCCATTTTGAAATGGCTTTTTTGTGCTCCTGCAGCAAAACTCCCAAATTTTATGATTTTTTCTGAAAGCTTGGTTTTGTCCACGAGAAGCATAACTGCCTGTGAATGTCCAAAGAGTGCAGTAGTCTTCTCCTTATTCTGTGTTTAGGATGTGTTGGCAGGTGAATAGTCTGCTTAGGAGCTACTGGATACCACCTTGGTATAAACGTAGGGTTAAGTTCAGAAGACAATTCTGTCCTGGTGGAAAATGAGGAGTCCTTTGTCCAGCACCTCAGTTAAGCATTGTAGTATCTGAGGAATGTTTGGACAAGAGGGCTGCATGTGAGCTTGGTTTCATGTTGGACAGAATCTCTTCCATTTAATCCCAATAGGCTTCCTGGTACTAGGCCTCTGGCCCCAGAATGACATCCATAACAGCCGGGAGAGAGGCATTGCTTGCTTGACTACGAAATCTTCCATGCAGCTAGGTTTAAGTGTCTTTATTGCTGCATTTGTTTGTTGTGTTGAGTCAGCAGATGTGGGATTTGGAGGCAAAAATCCAGGGTGGTTCTCGTGGTTAAGCTCCTTAAGATTGGTACCAGTGCTGGCGGACAGTCTGCAACAGATCATCTTTAGCTCTTCCGCCTGGCTTTTATGAGCAATTTTGGCACGGAGAGGCAGGTGGAAAGCCGATACTTGTAGTAAGGTTCTTCCAGCTGAATGAGAGAGGAAGATCCACTTTCCATGCATGTGGATTTGGCAACTCCTTGTGCAGAGATTTTTGTAGCTGGCAGTTTATTGGGGGTACAAACAGATCTATGTCCAGGCTCCACCATTTCTGTGTTATCATTCTGAATATTTGTGGATTCAACTCCCATTCGTGGAGATCCATAATGTTTCTGCTCAAGTCTGCCAGTGTATTTTTCTTTCCTGGCAGGAATTGCGCTTGCAGATTAACTTTAAGGTTTATAGCTGTGTTCCATAAAGTCATAGTTTGTCTGGATAGGGGGTAGGAGTGAGTGCCCCCTTGCTTGTTTATGTACCACATAACTGTGGTGGTGTCTGTCTTTAGTAGTAGTTTTCCTGGATGCAGCATGTCCTTGAAAGCTATAATCGCATTTTGTACAGCTAGCATCTCTTTCTGATTGATGGGAAGATGCCTTTGTTCTGCAGTCCACATGCCCTGAATACATTTGCCTGCCATGTGTGCTCCCCAGGCGTAATCCGATGCATCCGTTGTCAGTGTTTGCCTGGCTGTGGGTTGTGTAAAAGGCTGTCCCTTGTTGAGGTGACAAGCTTGAGCCCACCACTGAAACTCCTGTTGAAGGCAAGGGATTAGTGGTATAACTGTTTCCAAACTTTGACAATGTTGAGACCATACATTGTTTAAGTACCATTGTAGTTTCCTCATATGCAGTCTGGCATATTCAATTAGTAGTACGCAGGATGCCATGTAACCAAAGGCCTGCAGAATTTTTCTTGCAGGGAGCTGGGTCTTTGTTGCCATCAATTGAAAGTATTGGGTCAGTTGTCCTTGTTTGTTGTCTGGCGTGGCGGAGATAAGTTTCATCTGGGCCATTGTGTTCAAGCTGGCACCCAGGAATGCAATCTCTTGCGAGGGCACTAGTTTTGATTTCTTTTCGTTTACTGTGTACCCCAGACAACTTAATAACTTTCTTACAAACACCAGATGCTGTAGAAGAAGGTCCTTGCTCTCTGTTTGAATCAGGCAGTCGTCCAGGTACGGATAACTTTGAATTCCTTTCTGTCTGCAAAATGCAATTATTGGTGCCAGGCACTTTGTGAAGACCCCTGTTGAAGCAGTAGACACGCCGTAAAGGGGCAAAGTAGAGAATTGGTAGTGCATTGAACCAGCTATAAATCTGGTTATCTTCTGCAAACTTTGTCTGGATAGGAGGTTACAAGCAGGTATGCCTCACGAGCTTGAGTGTCACGAGCCAAGCTTTCTTGCCCAGCATAGGGAAGAAGCCGCGGCTAATGTCAACTTGTTTTGAATTTCGTAACATCCAGGTAAATGTTTAGAGATGAAAGATCCAGAATGGGCCTTCAGGCTTTGTCCTTTCTGGGTACCAGTAAGAGTCTCGAGTAAAATCCTTGTCCTTGCTCCAGTGATGGTACCTTCTGAATAGCTCTCATATCCATGAGTGCTGTAATTTGTTTTTGAGCCTCTGCCCATTGATTTGGTGGCAGATTTGGCATTCCTTTTAACCTTGGTAGAGTGTGAAAGTGGAACCTGTAACCTTGAAATACAATGTTGAGAACCCATTTGTCTTTGGTGATCATTTGCCAATTGTGGAAGAAGAGTGCCAGTTTTCCTCCCAAGGTGGCTGCCAAGAAGAATGTTTGGCAGTTGTAGTGGGAAGTCATTGGAGCTGCTTTTATATGGTTGCCGGCCTCGTCTTCCTGCTTCTTTCTGGGCCTGATGGTAACCCAATGTCGAGGCCTGTAAGGACATTGTTTGACCTCTACCTCTTGGACATTCTGTATCTTCCCCTTGAGGTCTTGTTCAATTGAAGGAAGATTCTTGTGGTTAGTTGGCCAGTTTCTGCTGGAATCTAGGAGGCTGAACCTGTAACCTGTAAAGTCTTTCACCGCTTGCATAGATCTGTAGCTGTGGGGGTTTGCTCAGCTGCCCGGGATCCCCTCCCAGGTTGGTAGTCTCGTAGGCTGGAGAGCTCTGTGGGCGTCCAAGGCTTGTCGTCGAGGCCCAGCCGTACCGCGTGGGGTCAGAAGGGTGGCTTGTGGTTCTACAGAAGCAGTCAGGGGGCTGCTAAGGCGCTGAAAACCGGGAGAACCGATTTGACTGGCTGCTAGAAGAGAGCTTCGCCGTGGAGTGGGTTTTGGGCCTCGGATGTCATCCTGTCCTTTGCTTCGCGTTTTGTGTATTCGATTCGTCGCCGGAAGTCTCTGACTGCATGTTATAATTTTAATCACCAAAAATAATGTCGGGCAAAATCAAACCGACATTGTGAATAGTGCGCTTTGTTGAAACCTGAGCACAAAAACAGACAACCCGTGAACATCGTGGTCAGGCCTAGGCATAGGATACAATAGGAATGGAAACCTTATGACAGTATTTTGGCTTCCCACAAGAAGTGTTGAAGTTATTAACCTTTACTGACATCGGTCTGAGGCAAGAAAAGTTTTACAGCGACGTACTTAGCTTTGTAGAGGACTTCCCGGTTTCTGGATTCCGGAAGAAAATCTCCAGGAGACTGCCGACTGGCGCGAACTGCTTTTGCCGGGCACGGCAGCGGCGAACTAAAGAAAATGGCCGCTGCTTCTGCTTCTTATATACCCCCTCAAGTTGCACTTTCGGCGTCCGGGGAGGAGGCAACAGCAACAGACGCCGGACCTAGACATTAGAACTCTGGCCGACTGCGACCGCCTGATGGCAGAATAACCCAAGTGTAATGACTGCAGCAGTCTAACACGATGAACATCAGGGATAAAGCATGGGACAACTGGCGCAAAACCAAAACCCCCTCTACTAGGCAAAAATTCCTAGAACTACGCAATAGAACCAAAAAGCTAATAAAACAGGACAAAATCCAATACTACCAGTCTGCCCTTACCTCCTCCAAAGATAACCCCAAACAATTCTGGTCCTCAAACTCAGAAACTCCACCCAGGTAGTAAGTACACCCACTCCTAACTTAACTCACTCCTCCGAAAATATTGCTACCTCTCAACAATTACTTCACACAAACTGTACTATCATTAGCTAGACAACACTACCACCCCCCCCATAAACCCACACCATCAACTAGAACTAAATCTCCAAACTAGCTTCTCTTTCTCTCCTGTTTCTACCTCCAAAATAAAACTAACTAAACTTAAAACTACCAGATAAGCAGCAGACAACCTCCCTGGTGAATACATTCAACTTGCAGCTGACGCTCTACCCTACCCCGTATCACTCTTAACAGATCTCTGTCAGAAAGTTATGTTCCTACACTATGGAAAGTCTCATACATAGTTCCCCTACACAAAGGAGGCCCCTCCACAGATCTAACCAATTCCCGCCCCATAGCTATTCTCTCGCAACTCTCCAAAATACTAGAGAGATGCATTCATTCTCAAATCACCTCCTTGCTAACCTCCTCTCCAACACACAATTCTTGTTTCCGACCTAACCATAGCACCACCACCGCCTTACTCTATTTCTCTAACACCATCCTACAAAATAAAAATGCAGGTTCTCTCTCCTCAGCTACCTTCCTAGATCTCTCTAAAGCTTTGAACATGGTCCCACACAAACAACTCATCTCTCTTCTCAATAACCTATTCCTCTCTCAACTAGTCATAAACTGGATTCAGAGTTAACTATCTGACCGCCAACAAGCAGTTTGGCAGGACAACCTACCCCCCCCCCAACTACCAGTCTCCATAGGAGTTCCCCAAGGGTCCATCCTGGGACCCCTACTCTCCTCTATTTTCACCAATAATCTAGCCTCAGCCACAACACATGGCACACTCATACAATACGCAGATGACTCAACCATCATCTGCACAGCCCACTCCCTACCAGAACTGCAAAGTCACACAGGAAGCATTTTCTTCTATTGAAACTTGGTTAACCGATGCCCAACTAATACTCAACCCAAACAAAACAAAATTACTAATCTTCCAACCTACCAAACTTTCATTTCTAGACTTACCTCTCATACTTTAACATCACAGCAAAGACAACACCACCATCCATCCTAAGGTAGGGAATGCACCAAATTACTAGGATTTACAAATATTAGACAATAAAACTTTGAACTTTTGACATTCACATTTCCATGACCATTAAAAAAGTGCACAAAAACTAGGAGCATTATATAGAAAATCAGCAACTACTTACCAAAGCAGCTAAAATTTCGGTAGCAAATTCTCACCTTCTCTCTACCCTACTCTATGCTTCTCCAATATTTACTAACCTTAGACAATGCGATCTAAAGAAGCTCTCGAAGAACCTGCTAGCAACAAAATCGTAAACCAGCCACAGGGGCTTCCTACCGTACTCACCACTCTCTCTCTCTCACTTGCAGAACTGGGCTGGCTAGAGCTCCCCCACCTCCTTCAAATGGTACCATCTTACACTCGCCCACAAACTAATAAACCAACCACTAAGTCCCATCCCTCCAGAATCTATTCCAACCCTACATAACCACAAGACCACTAAGATCCAGCCACATAAACCTCTCACAGGTCAAAAGAGCCATTAACTCTGCTGGAGAAGCATTATTGTCCTGTACAACAGCCAAACTTGAACTCCCTCCCATCCTCAATTACCTCTGTAACTTCTTGCACCCACTTTAAATCCTTACTAAAGAAAATTTACCCTTACAACTATAAAACTTCCAGAAAAATCCCTTGA
>NW_025060603.1:0-5488 GCF_019279795.1 Protopterus annectens
AATCATCTGCTTTTCCAGTGTTATAAAAGGCATAACAGGGAGTTCATAGAAAGATACTCTCAATGTGAGGAAAAAAATAGTATGAAACTATAAAAAGTTTTGATAAACTACAGGCCAGTGGAACCTAGCCACTACTTGTTCAAGATCTCACAGAAAGTCGCAGAGATATACACGATTAAAATAGAAGACAGCAATTGAGGATTTATGTACTCAAGGATTTTTGGACATGCATCCAGTCGGGCTATCCCGGTCAACAAATGTAAAATAAAATAAAAAAATAAATAAAATATTTAAATGAGCAAAGTGCAAACAAGCAACACTGATTTTACAACTTCTCAGCTTTTTGAGGAATACGTAGCACACTTTTACATATATAGCAGCTAAACTGACAAAATAAGTGTAATTGTATGTAGAAAACTCCTTGAGTACATAAATCCTCAATTGCTGTCTTCTATTTTAATCGTTTATATATCTGCGACCTTCTGTGAGATCTTGAACAAGTAGTGGCTAGGTTCCACTGGCCTGTAGTTTATCAAAACTTTTTATAGTTTCATACTATTTTCAGTGGAGGCCCGGGGAGAAAAGTTCCAAGAGTAAGCAGATACAGCATTACATAATACCAGCATTACATATTACAAACAGACTATTTACAGAGAGCACATAAGTAAGCAAGTTAAACAAGTTCCACAGGTTAGAGTTAATCCTGAGCGCAAGTCAGGATTAAATTAAATTACACAGTAAACTGGTTAATAGATTTTTTACACATTCTAGAGAGAGTTAGCCAGGCTTGATACCAGTTAAGTGACAAACGTTGTTTGAGTCTAGTTTTAAATTGACCTAAGATGGAAAGTAAGGTAATATCAGCTGGAAGAGAGTTCCAGGATCTACTTACAGAGTTTGCAAAAAGAGAGTCACCGGCTGTGTTATTAATTTTGCTAGTCTGAATTAGTAGTTCGTTAGAGGATCAAAGGGGTCTAGGATTGTTATAGGGGGGTGATAATATTTTTAAGTGCAGGAGTATTGTCCGGATTATAGAGGATTTTATAGGCCATAATCAGTTGGTTATACTGGATTAGGCTGGGTAGTTCAAGCCACCCAAGCTGATTTAGATTGATGCAATGATGTGTCCTAAAAGGCAGCCCAGTGGCAAACCTGGCAATGTGGTTGTAGCAAATTGAGAGTTTGTTAAGGACAGTCTTGTTTAAAATTGAGAGTAGAGGGGATGCATACAGAAGGGTTGAAAGAAGGTGAGAGCGAGCTATGGCAATTTTAGCTGGAGGGGTTAGGAAGGCTTTTATTCTGTAAAGTGACCCTAGTTTTTTATTGATGGTTTTGATAGTTTGGTTAACATGTAGGTCAAATTTTAGATTATTGTCTATGATGACACCTAATAGTTTTGTAGATGGGTCAGGGGGTATTATTGTGCCATCATCTGAATTTATGGTAAAGGTGAAAGCAGTAGACCTACGTGTTGGTGAAAATAACAGCATTTTTGTTTTTTTTTGGGATTTAGGATCAGAAGTTCAGAAAGCCAGTTTTCTATTGTATTAAAGGTGGTCTGGGTAGCTGACCATAACTCTACTGGAGATGTGGCTGAGCAAATCAGAGTAGAGTCATCAGCATATTGGATACAGCTGACTTTTGGGATGACAGTATAAAGGTCGTTAATGAAGATGGAGAACAGCAAGGGCCCTAGTATAGAGCCTTGTGGTACTCCAAGGGTGTTAGGTAGAAGGTTAGAGAGTTTGTTCTGCCAGAGGACAGCCTGCTGTCGACCATTCAGGTAGGATTGAAACCATTGAAGGGCTCTAGTATCTAGACAGAATGTTTGCAGGGTGTGGATTAAAAGTTGGTGATCAACCATATCAAATGCCTTGGAAAGATCCAAGAAGAGGGCTGAGGATATATAATTATTGTTGCGATTATGGTTTATGGTGTTGGTAAAGGCTAGGAGGGCTGAAGTAGTGCTGTGATGAGGATGGAAGCCATGCTGAGTGTCTGCCATAAGGTGATTCTGGATTAGGTGGTGCATGAGTTGTCTATGAATACATTTTTCCATAATCTTTGCAAGTGGAGACAGTATAGCTATTGGCCAATAGTGGAAATTCAGTAGAGCTGCCTCCCTTTACAAGAATTAGGATTACATAGGATTTTTTTTTCCAGATGGTGGGAATTTTAGCTTCTACTATGGTTGATTGATTAGTATTGAGGCAGGGGTAATCAATAGCATCCAGCTGATTTTTGCTTGTAGATTTTCAGTGCGAGGTTGATCAGCAGAAGTGTAGTGGGTTTTAATTTTTCAAGGTATGGATAAGTGAAGTGGTGACTGGTTGGAAGCTGAAGATGTAGGTAAGGTTTCTAGAGTTGCTACTTTTCAGGACCAGGGAAGCTAGGAGGTAGTTGGCTAGCTAGGGCTTGAATTGTCTCAGTAAGAATCGGTTAAACTATCAGAAACACATCTTCAGTGGTTTTGTATCAATAGTAGCAGCTTGGGGATTGGGGGTTGGAAGTTTGTCAGGGATGTAGTAGATTATTTAAACCTACCCCAAAACTTCACTGGGGGTTATTACTGATTTGACTGTCTGCAAATTACAGTAGTATTGTTTTTGTCTTGTAAAAAGGTGATTTTTTTGGTTTTGTTTCCTGGATTTGCCCTTGTATTTTAATGTGATCTTGGGGGGTCTTTAAGAAGAATACCATAAAGGCCCGTACTTTGTTTCTAAGGGTAATTTTGAGTTTTAGACTCCTAGAAGCCATGGTAGTTTTTGACTTGGTTCTCTTTGAACTAACAGGTGCAGTACAAATCAAGGATCTCAAAGGAATTTGTTGTTAAAGTATGCTACTGCTTCCCTCCTAGCGGGAGGTGTTTTAGAATAAGACCAATTACATGAGTTTGGTTCTTGATGATGGAATTTGCTTGGGTCAAAGTTTTTATTGTTTCTAACTAGCTGAGTAAGGGTTATTGGGAATTAATGGCTTTGTACTTAATTACATATATGTGAGAAGGTGATTTACTTAGGCCATCAAAGGGAGATTTACCAAGAGGTGTACAGTTGGGGTGACTATTTACTTGAATACCAGTCAAGTATGCTTTTCTTTTTAGTTTGGGTTACCTATCCTGGTAGGGTGGATATAATTTGTGTAAATGCATGCACAGGTTAATATGGGTGGATTTGGGGATTCAGAGGAACAGGTACCCCAGTCTATGTTAAAAGTCTCTAAATGGTAGGGGTTTTCTTGAGAGGATAATGTGATAGGCAATTAAGGATATCTTCAAGTGTAGATATACTGTTACCTGGGAATGTATATACAGATGATATTAATACATTTATTTGTATTAAGTTACCGAATTTGGTAGCAAGAATTTCCAAGTTATTAATCTGAGGGTGGTTGTATTCATTTATGGTGACATTCCAACTCCAGATTTATAAATACAACTACCACCCCCCCTTCCTCGAAACTACTGATCCAGCCTGTGTATGTTTGTACCCGAATTGGTTTATATATAAATATATATATATATAAATATAATTAAATAGCACATTTAAATATAAGCATGGTGGTATGGGTTCACATATTTCTATTATGTATCTATGTGATATATAGTAATGAGTCAAAGGTCAAATGCAGATGAATTTCAACTGGAAGAGATACAACCATACCTACATAACATATATCCATTTTGTAGAAAAATACATGTAACCACAAAATGAGGTACTTTAATGGTCAGACAAGTGATAAGGATATTAGGTACTACTGTATGCAGGAAGGCATTTATGATGTGAAAGTAGGGGTAAAACATTATCACAGGTATCTGGGGGAGATTAAATTTGCATGAAAATGAAGATGATTTACACAAGCTGGACACATTGTTCTGCTAGTAACTGAATAAAACCTAAAAAACACAATAGTGAAAATTATAATGATTGTACCAACATGAAAAAGTAGTACTATCACAAATAAATAGAATAAATAACAGAGAATTATCAAACAAAATAAAAAAAGTTTAAAAGCCACAATAACAGAATAGAGACAGAAGCTTAATGTAGTTGGAGTCCATGCTTAAAAATGAAGGCTTACAGGTATGATGGCTCCATGAGATTGCATGCATATATTTTTCAAACTTTAAGATGAGCCACTTAGCCTCTACTGGAGGCAGTTCTGAAAAAGAATGTAGATGATTGGAGCTTTTATTTAAACATTTTGGCATAGTAATAGGAGATCCTGTTTTGCTAGTTTGGCTGTACTGATTTTGTTAGTTTATGCTGGTAGCATTAGCAAGCATAAGTTAATCTTAATATGAGTTAGAAGGGCATAAAGGAGTAAAAATTAAACAAGGAGCAAGCACAGCCTACAAAACCGACTAATCCACAGAAACCACATGTATATTGAAAAGGCAAATAATGGGAATAAATATCACTACTACAATAGCGAAAAGAACACATACATAAACAATGACCATACAAATGACCAACCATCAATTAGAAAGCACCACAATAATTGAAAAGAAAATAAAAAGGAAACAATGGCATCACTAAGTAATGAAAAGAACAATTCAACCCACATTTTGCATGGGAGTTAAAGCCTCCCTGCACTTTCAACATCCCACATTATTTCTATATACTGTAAGTTGTAGGGAGATCCACAACTTTACAAACTATGTTGATTAGAATATTACAAAATAGACATTTCACTGTATCATTTGCAGAAGTACTTCAATATAAAACTCATCAATCTAGTTGTGACTGGTGTAAACACAACATGTGATCTTATATCGACATCTTATTGGATGTACAAAAAGCCCAGAAGTTGGGGCTAGGGAATAATCTTAAAGCTATAATGCATGGACATGCAAACATTAACAATAGCAAAGTTTAATACAATACAGAAATGATTTTGCAACAGGTACATATAAGCATGTCTATATCCTTAACATCGTCAACTTAGGCTGTTGAATCAAATTGACAACTAGCGTTGAAATCTAAAACAGCGAATGGCCAAATCCTTAAATTCTTTCCTAGGGAAGAATTCACTTAACTGTCTGCAAACAAAATAAACAAACGCACCCAGAGCATAGTGGGGGTTTTGCCCCCCACACACCCCCGATGTGGGGAGCTGTGCCTCACCTAACTAAATATACCAGCTCTGAGACTGCTCTACATTGGGAAAGGGCAAATCCCTGAGAACTGACCCTTGAAAATTCTTTTCCCAAGGAAAGAATTCGATGATGTGGCCATTATATTTAGCGTTCAATGCTTAGGTGTCGATGAATATGCATTCGACAACCTAAGCTGTTGACAAATCAATAGGGAACAAAAAAATTTTTTAAATTAATTTTAGCCCGAGATTTTATCTTTTTTGTACTTACTTGAATTAAACTATGCTTCAGTAGATGGTTCCTTCATCTAAAATAAATGCCTGTGTTCACTGTTACAATATGCAATATAATTATTTATAACAGAGATATAAGCATGCTCAAGCATTACAA
>NW_025060604.1:0-5046 GCF_019279795.1 Protopterus annectens
CAAAATAAGTAGGATAGTGATGTATTTGTAACAGGTGTAGCTTGACAGTCAAATAAAATTTATTTTGAAACATCAGCCTCAACTTAATTGTGTACCTATTATAAATGTAAATCAATGTGTAACATATGAATGTGTCATCACTTTCTATCTCCCCAACCCTATAATTCCATATAACAACACCCACTAAATAATGGTATGTGAACATTTCATTAATCATGGACATTTGTCCGTTTCAAAAATATATGCATGTCTGTTCGTGCATGTGCCCTGTTCATACCTGCAAATCTGATGGCCTGTTGCCATTAATCAACCCTGCATGTTGTTTGACTGTGTATTTCTGTTCAAATAATGCATGTGATATTGATATGCCCCTTGTTCAATGGTGTTAATATCTGGGTGTTTGTTTGATGGGAATACCAATGCATGCTGTTACAACTAATCTGAATGGAATACAATGCCACTAACCCAAACTAACATAACTACTCACAAACCTAGAACGCTTGGGAAGCCAGGTCCCAGCGGACCCACCTCTCCCACCTCAGCTGGTGACTGCACCTGGCACTAGTGCCCAGGCCGGACCCCCCTCCGGTGGCCCTGTGCCACCTTCGGGTGGAAGCGCTGCAGGGGATGGGGCCCATACCCCCTCTGCAAGTGTGGCCGGAGGAGTTCGCCACTCACCCTCCAGTGCCCTGGTCTGAGGTGCGAAGGGAGATACAAGACACTGTTCTTAGGCCCCTACACCAGCTCGTGGCTCGTGTGGCACTGCTAACGGCCCCGGCCGTTGCCCCCCACAGTCCCCAGCACAGCCCCGTCCTGGGCTGTGAAGGAACAGTGGCAACTGCCTATGGGTGGGGATATCAGTTCCACTGTTGCCATCTGTGGGCTCATGCATCTTGGAAATCCCAACCTCCGTCCCCGTCAATTGTGTAACCCCCCCACGTGTGTCATACACCGCCCCTGTATGCGTCTTGTCTGTCTTGTCTGTTAACCTACCCAACCTACCTCCCCAGCTATACCGACTTCCTTCACCTGACATACCACTCTCACCTGAAAAAAAAGGGCACTCTGTACCCACAAAAAAATTACGCCCCATACATAGCTGTCCATGTCGCACACATGTCTGCTTGACATTGAAACAGTTAATTACAATTGGCTCTACAACAACTATTAATGTTGTCCTGACACCTCTCTCAGGGGTGAAAGGTTTCCAATGTCTCACCAAAATACATGGAAATGCACAGCTGTTGCTGCCAAAGACATGGGCATCTATGGGCCTTACCTACATCCCTCCTGCAAATCCCACGCTTGTCTCCCTACTGTCTTACCCTCTTTGTGACCCCTTTTCACCACTTTCCTGTCACCCCTTTTCTTTTCTTTCACAGAAATTAGCGGTGTGCTTGTGTTAGCGGAGCTCACCGCCAGTCTTGCGTGAGCTCCATAAGAGGCAGACCTGGTTTAGTGCTTAAAAGTGCCTTTATGGCACTTTGATTGACAGGTCCTGTACTCAGTTTGAAAGTTTGCTAAGAAAAATAAATTCCCACTGTCAGTCTCGAACCCAGGACCTTGGTAACATTAGTCTGTATGACCTACCACTAAGCCATGCCTGCTTTACAAGAACACACTGCTAAAATAAATATAACATGTAATAGTAGGAATCAGTATAAAGGCAATATAGGAGATGTACTATCTAAAGCATGTCAGGTAGGGTTTTAATGGCCAAATTACTGGATTCCCATACTAGTTCAGTGTGAACAGAAACAGCCCTGCTACCTGTTAGCTTGTACATAATAATGTAAGGTAATGTACATATGTGAAGGTATCTATATCTACACATACATATATATAAATATATATTAATACATATGAAATATAGTCGTAGGTCTCAGTAGCCATACACACTCACTACAGGAAACAGTGAACATAATTGCAGCAACCTGAATCTGCAACACAGCCTGACCCCTGTGTGACCTACTTACCCTTCTAACTGCTTAAAGGTGGCCTCAGCACTTTGATTGACAAGTCCTGTACTCAGTTTGAAAGTTTGCAAAGTAAAAAAAATTTCCACTGTCAGTCTCAAACCCAGGACCTTGGTAACAGTAGTCTGTATGACCTACCACTAAGCCATGCCTGCTTTGCAAGAACACACTGCTAAAATAAATATAACATGTAATAGTAGGAATCAGTATAAAGGCAATATAGGAGATGTACTATCCAAAGCATGTCAGGTAGAGTTTTAATGGCCAAATTACTGGATTCCCATACTAGTTCAGTGTGAACAAAACACCCCTGCTACCTGTTAGCTTGTACATAATAATGTAAGGTAATGTACATATGTGAAGGTATGTATATCTACACATACATATATATAAATATATATTAATACATATGAAATATAGTTGTAGGTCTCAGTAGCCATACACACTCACTACAGGAAATAGTAAAATATATGCAGCAACCAGAATCTGCAACACAGCCTGGCGCCTGTGAGACCTACTAAGCCCTTTAACTGCTTAAAGGTGCCTCCAGCACTGTGATTGATACTCAACTCAAAAGCAGAATATGAGCATACTAGTAGGCCCTACCACAAGACCATTGTAACACTAGTCTGTATGACCTACCACTAAGCCATGACTCTCATACAGGAATATAGTGCTAAATAAGTGGAACAGTAATAGTAGAATGAAGATAAAGGCAATATAGTATATCTACTACCCAAAGCATGTCAGCAGACTTTTATAGTCCCAATTACTGGGTTCACATACTAGTGTAGTGTTAACAGAAACAGCACTGCTAATTGTTAGCTTGTAACCAATAATGTAAACTAATGTACATATATGAAAGTATGTATATGTACACAGATATATATATATATATATATATAAAATTTATATAAAATACATGTGACATATAGTAGTAGGTGTCAGTATGCATACACACTCACTACGGGGAACAGGCAAGAAAAATGCAGCAACCTGAATCTACAACACAGCATGAAGCATGGTAGATGTACTAACCTTCACACTAAAAAAACACTGTCAACAGCATACCAGCATGGTCCACCCCCTACAATCTAAAAGGGGCAACGCCTATCTCACATACCCTTTTATAGCAGTGTCCTGAAATCACAGTGAGACATGCAATCAGTACACACCCAGCTGCATGCAATTAGCAAATGCTGCCTTACAATTGGTGCAGAGGCCATCACATGGGCCTATGCAGATACGTACAAAAGCAACGAGTACCCACACTACAGTCATGCAATACATTCATTGCCCAAAAACCCCAAAAGAAAAAGAGAGAGAGACAAAAGAGAAAAAAACAGAACAAAACAGAAATAAAGAAACCAGCAGCAAAAAACCAGCAGCAGCCCAAACAACCCGTGAAAACCAACAGCTGCCACAAACACAGGTAATGCAAAGTAGCAGGTTAATCCTGTGTATACTGTGACACCTCCAAATGTATCATAGTTCACTATCTATAGGTATGTCCATGAGATAGGTTGTGTGTACATAGTCATGAAATATAAACATATGTAATATTGTTGTACATGTGGGCCATAACTAACACTTCCATAGCTTAGAACACAAGGCCAGTTGTGCATATGATGCAGTAGTTCCCAGGGTCAGTAGAGGTTCCTCCTCATTGGTGTGGGACCACTGTGTATGTATGGCACTGTTCAGGTACATATCCTGTAGTATGGCCAGGGATTAATATCAGTCTGTCATGTGGTGCTATGTCCTCCAGGGGTGAATGTAGCACACATCCAGGGATACCATTTCGTAACAGTGATGATATGTGTTCTGCAATGATGAGGGTGGCTCTCACCTGGACATGTGAGAGGATAGGGAGGTTACAGTCATCTGGGATAACTAATAACACGTTTTAGGAAAATTTACCTGCACCTAAACTGTTCCAAAAAGGGTTTGGAAATGTGAAGCATCTTAACACTGCAGACAACAGATGCCTTCCGTCATGTGAATCTGCCCTGTGCTGCAGTAGCCTCCTACTATTGTTATACAATATGCCTGTATCTGTAGTCCACTGGACAGGATTAATAAGTGGTGTGCAGTTGTTCTGGGTTAGATAACTGTGTGCACAGTACATGCAGTATGTGGGATGTCTGTGGAAACATGGGTGGGGGGTTGTTTTTTCCCACTGGCCCAGTGGGCTGCATGGATAGCATCACTGTCATAACTACTGAATAACTGTGTAATAACATGCACACATAGCAAGGTAGTGTACTGTGCTTGTGGTGTTGTTCAGATATGTATATCCAGGCTGAGTAATGTGTGTCCACATCACAGGGTTGGATGGCAGCACACATCCAGTATGTATGGATGAACACCCAGAATGTGTCAGACGTGTCACCTGTGCAGAAGTATCTGGCCATTACCTGTGCATCCCCCACAACACACACACACATGCAACATATGGCAGATGTACTATAGCAGTACACACATGTTCATAGGTTCATACTAGGCTATCTGCCCGAGGGCATTTACAAGCCTAGCCCATCGTTTTGGGTTACGCCACCCCTTTAGTATGGGGAACCATACCCATTATTTTGCTGTGCCTCTGTCAGCAGTGACACGGAGGTAATCCCTGGGGTATATCTGCATCTCCCATCCATTGGTCAAGATTTCTCTTGAACAAGGCTAGCGAGGTGCTCTCCCTCACTTATACCCTGATTTTGTTCCTCAGCTTAGGCGCTCTTTGGCTGGTCAATCTATCCCTCCAGCATGTCCTATTTATAGCCGTTGGGGTTTTAAATCTGTTGTGGCTCTGATGGATCTAGGTTTTTAGGTGAAGCATATTCATCAAATCTGGGTTTGACATGGCCTTGTATGTTGGGCAAAGGTCACCTCTGAGCAAGGGCGACTGAATAGAACATACATGGACATGCTGGAGGGGGAAAATCCTAACTGAGAGTCTCCTTCACTCTGTAATGAGCTCGAACAGTTGAGAATGAACAGTTCATAGGTTCATACTAGGCTATTTGCCCTAGGGCATTGGTAAGCCTAGTAGAATGGTTTTTTGGGTTTTTTT
>NW_025060605.1:0-5427 GCF_019279795.1 Protopterus annectens
GGGGCCTTTTTAGTTAAGAGGAATAAAATTTATCCTTATTTGGATGATTGCCTAGTTCTGGCTCAGACAAGTGAGCTGCATCATCTACAGTATGTGATGGCAGTGGTAAAGAGTGCCTAGAATTATTCTGTGAGCAGAAACAAAAGAGTCCAGTCTAGTACCCTCTCAGGAAATGTGCTTTCTGATTGTGGACTAGATACAACCTGATGTAGCTGACCCCGGACAAACAAAAGACCTTACAAGCACAGCATCAGGTGTCATCTGCAGTCCCGACTGACTGCAGGACAGATCCTTCAAAGCGTAGGGTTCGCCAAAATCTTGTATTCTGAGTGTAGCCAATGCCAAGCTGCGTAGACTTTGAAGTATAATTTATCTCAAAATGTATGGACTGCTTACCAGAATCTGGACGCATCATTTAGAAAATAATACCTTGCATTCAAAGGAATTTTTGTGGTGGAGGCTCAGGAATGTCTACTAAACAAGGATTCTCTGTGACTACGACCAGAATGAAGTCAGATTTTGCGACAGATGCACCAGTTAAAGAGCTTGAAGGAGCACACCTCAATGGAAAATGGAATTGCAAGACAGCATGACCTGAACTGGCGTTACGCAGGAAGGAGATGTTAGCGATTCGAAATTTGTGAAGAGTATTTTCAAGGATTTAAAAACACTTGCAGGGCAAGTGTTTGATTCTGACGGAACCAACACAACTGTCATGTGGTACATCCAACAAACAAGAGAGGGAACCCATTAGGTACCCTCTTTGCAGGCAAGCAATGATTTGTGGGGAGACTGCTCTCAGTTTACACCCCTCAATCTTCAGGCTTGAAGTTCCTACAGGAGCACAGAACTCTGCTTAGATGTTTGAGCAGACAGATAGTGGATCCCCACGAGTGGAAATTGGATCCTCATGTATTTGAAATTGACCCAGTGATATAGGAACTCCAGACGCAAATTCTTCGCTTCTCCTAGAATTTCCAGTTACTTAAAGTTTTGCACAAAAATGTTTCATCCCACAGCTTGGAAAGTAAGTACCTCCTATCATTCAGTTGGAGCAATCTTCAAATCCACTGCTTTCCGCCTCTGCCTCCTCCTCCCAAAGGTACTCTTGAAGGTCAGACAAGACCAAACCCTCCACATGATTCCTAATAGCTCCAGATTAGCGCCGACAGCACTATGTTTTCTGAAGGAGTTTTGATGCAGGGGCCTCCATGGCCTTTACTGCCTTCCGATTCCGCTTTCTTTTTGTCTCAGGAGGGCAATCATTTCCTCAATGTCAGGATTCAGTCCCTGCATCTAACAGCCTGGCGTATTCTGTTCTCACGAGAGCCATAGGAGGTCACAGCTTCCACAACAAGTTTTGAATGTTTATTTTGTTAGAAGGCCTAGTACAAAGGAAAGTTGTAACTTTGATAAATGGAGGAGATTTTTAATTTGGAGCAAAATGAAAGAGCTTTGATGTTTCCAGAGCCCTGATTCTTAAGTGTTTCTCTTCAATATCTTACAGAATTAATGGAGCAAAGGTTTATCTTTCTCTATATAAAGAGTTCATGCTGCAGCCATTTCTGCTCACTATGACTGTGACCCTCCATTATTCTCTCATCCTTTGTTTTAGCTTATTGTAATTTCTTAGAGGGCAAAGAACATAAGACCCCGCATTAGAGCTCCTGCGCTCCTGCCTGGGATCTCAATTTTGTGTTGGAAAAACTTACTTTACCTCCTTTTGAGCCTGCAGCTACTTAACTTTGGAGTTAAAGTTTTGTCTTGGAAGACTGCTTTTGTTGGCCATTACGTCTGCTAGAAGGGTTTCTGAATTACATTTAGCTCTTATGGCAGTTAGACCCTTCCTAATTTTTCATAAGGATAGAATTATCTCCTAAATTACTAATCCTACTTTATGCTAAGTGGTTTCCAAGAATTGGCCTTAGACCAATCATTCAGTACCTACTTTTTTTTATGCAGATCCCAAAATAAAAGGAGAAATTTTGCACACTTTGGATATTCACAGGCAGATTCGTTATTATTTGAAAAGCAGGACTAAAGGTTCAGACAGTCTCAACCAGTTGTTTGTTTCTTTTTGCTTTTAGGTTCTCCAGGAAACCTGTTTCCAGCTCAAGCCTATTTCTAAGTGGATTGGATTTTGTATTGCTTTTTGTTATTCTCATCATGGTAGGGAGATTCTGGCAGGAATCAGACATCACTTTCCACTAGGGCTACTGCCCACTTCTACAGCTTTTAAGAGTAGCTACTAAGGATATTTTGGAAGCAGCTACTTGGAGTTCGAGTGCATACTTTTTTCTAAACACTACCACCTTCCTCTTTATTCCAAAATCCCTAGAGCTGCGATTTGCCACTGCAATCTTACAGGGCATTTTGGCAGCTCCCAAATAGCTATAATTTTGCCAGCCTCCCTTTACACCTCTGCTTTGGGATTCTACCCATATGTAAGGACTGCTTGCAATGTGAGATGAAAGAACATAGGCGTACAGATTTTGTTACCACTACCATAAAAATGTAGATGTTCGAAGATCCACATTGCTTGCAGTCAGCTACCCACCTCCCCTTCCCCTCTGTAGTTTGGAATAAGTGTATGGTTTTGGGTAGGTAGCTGTCATTTGTACATGCCTTTGAGGAAGTATTCTATTTTTGGCTGTGGCCTTTCTTTTTGAGCCTTCCCAATAAGGGCAAAGAAAAAGACTGAAAGGATATGGCGGCTCCGGATATTACTTTTATGCCAGCGCTCTGATGTCAGATCTGGCGCCTATGACTGGCGATCGAAGCCTAATACTTTGGTGACCGAGACTGACCGAGGACAGCCCGGACTACCATATGTAGGACTGCAGCGAAATGTGGGATCGCCGAACATCTACATTTATGGTAGGTACAAAACTGTACTTTTTCTCCTTATGATATGAAACTACTTCCCCATTCTGTAGTGAAGTTTATAAAACTGGGTCTGTAGCTTTTAATATTTATCGCTAATTGGCTACGGAGTGCTGATTTAAAAATAGTTTTTGTTTTTAAATTCCTGCATACACTCTTGGAAACTCCTGGTGTTCTGGCTGCAGTGTGATTCTCAAACAATCTGGAAATATATTGCTGCTTGATATTTCTTGACCTTTTAACCTTTGAGAGTTCTGCATCATCTTAATTTTGCCTGACTGAATTATTTTATATACTTCCTGGTGTTTTTTTCTCTTTCTCGTCTGTCCTGAAACTGCATTGTATTCTGTTTCTTATCTGTCTTGAAACTGCTTCCGCCCTATTCCTTTGGTGAACTTTATAAAACTGGTCTAACAGCATTTGTGTTATCTGATTGCTTCAAGGCTTACTGATTTAAAAACAGTTTATTTTTGTAATTTCCTGCATACACTGTTGGAAACTCCTGGTGTTCTGGCTGCATGTGATTTTCAAACAATCTGGAAATATATTGTTGATTGATAAGTATATTTCTTGGCATTTTAACTTTTGGAGTTCTGCATTGTCTTAGCAATTTTACTTGGGACTGATTATTTACATATTTTCTGGCATTGTTTTCTTTTCTCGTAATCACCAAGCGGCTTCTCCTGTGAATGAAGTTTATAAAACTGAGGTCCTAGCAACTTTTGTGTTATCTGATTGCTTTGAGGCTTGCACCGACACAAGAAATAGATTCTTTTGAAATTCCTGCATACACTGTTCTGAACTCTGGTATTCTGGCTGTCGTCGAGTTTCTCAAAACAAATCTAGAATTATATGGCTGATTAGTAAGTATATTTCGGTAGCATTTAACATTCAGGATTTTGCAGTTTTAATTTTACTTGACTGAATTATTTTATATAGTTTCTGGCATTGTTTCCTGTTTATTTGCTATTTTACAGCCATTGAAACTTCATTGATTTCTGTATCTAGTCTGTCATAGAACTGCTTCCTCCTATTCGCAATAATTGAAGTTTATAAAACTTGTCTAACGGTTTTTGTGTTTGCTTATAAGATGTTCAAGGCTTGCTGATTTAAAAGAGTTTCTGTTTGTAAATTCCCTGCATACACTATTTGAAACCTGTTGTGCTGGCTGCAGTCATTTCTCCAGGAAACTAATATGGATATATAGTGCTGATTGGTATTTTGTGGCATTTTAAACTTTCATTCTACATTTTCTTAAATTTTGCCTGAAGACTGGAATTATTTTATACATTTTCTGGCATTGTTTTATGTTTCTCATCTGTCCTGAAACTGCATTGCTTTCTTTTCTCATCTGTCCTGAAGCTGGCTTCCCCTACTTCATGGGCAGAGTTTATAGAACTGGTCTGGCTGCTTTGTGTTATCTGAAAGTTGCTTCAATAGCACTTGATTTAAAATAGTTTCTAGTAAATTCCATATACATACACTATTTGGAAACTCCTGTGGTGTTGTTCAGGTCAGATGTCTTCTTTAACCTTTCCAGAGTTAGCATTGTCTTAAAGAAAATATTGCCTAACTGAATTATTTTGCATATATTTTTAGCATTGTTTTCTAATTCATCTATTATTCAGAGCTGCATTGTTTTTCTGTTTCTCATATATCCTGAACTGCCTATTCCTGTTTTGAAATTTATAGAACTGGTTATGGCAGCTTTATTGTTACCTGAGGAACAGCTTCAAGGCTTGCTGATTTAAAAACAGTTTCTGTTTGTAAATTCCTGCATACACTGTTGGAAACTCCTGGTTTTATGTCTGCACAGTGATCCTCAAACAATTTGGAAATATACTGTTGATTGATTATTATATTTCTTGGCATTTTACCCTTTCAGAGTTCTGCATTGTCTTAATTTTGCCTGACTGAATTATTTTATATATTTTCTGGCACTGTTTTATATTTCTCATCTGTCCTAAAACTGCATTATTTTCTGTTTCTCCTTATATGAGGCTTTGCTTTGCTTTTATTCTGTGGCCCAAGTTTACTCAAAACTGGTCTTACAGCTTTTGGGTTAGCTCATTGCTTCAAGAGATGCTGATTTAAAAATAGTTTCTGTTGGTAAATTCCTCCATACACTGTTGGAAACTTCTGGTGTTCTGGCTGCAGTGTGATTTTCAAACAATCTGGAAATATATTGCTGATTGATAAGTATATTTCTTGCCATTTTAACCTTTCAGAGCTCTGCATTGTCTTAATTTTTCCTGACTAAATTATTTTTATATATTTTTTTTGACATTTGTTTTCTGTTTTCTCATCTGTCCCTCGAGCTGCGTTGTTTTCTACTGTTTCTCATGTGTCCCACCAGAGCTTTAGCTTCCTCCCTATTCCTGTGGGTATTATAAAAACTGGTCCTGACAGCTTATGTGTTATCTGGTGCTTCAGACTTGCTGATTTAAAATAGATTTCTGTTGAAATTCCCTGAATACACTGTTGGAAACTCACTAGTGTTTTGGCTGCAGTGTGATTCTCAAAAATCTGGAAATATAAGTTTTT